>NC_044304.2:36554034-36730469 GCF_007474595.2 Lynx canadensis
GAGCCCCGCACCTCCGCTGGGGGTCCCCGGACGCGCGCTGCGCCCGAGGCGCACGCTCAGCGCCCGGGGTGGCCGCCGCTCGTGGTCGCACACCCCCCCCCACCCCCCGCAGCAAGCTGGGCACCCCTGGCAGTCGCCCTCCTACCTGCTCTGCTGCCTCCTCGCTCTGGGGCTGCCGACCGCTACTTTATTGTCTCGGTGGCTCACCGCGCGGGACCTGGCGACCGGCTCGGAGCCAGCCGTGCAAGCAACTCCGCCCTGCGCAGCGCCTTCCCGGGCGCCTGCCTTCCTCTTCCTTCTCCTCTCGGTCCAAGCTCCTGCTCAGCACGTGAGCCGCGCGGCCCGACTCCCGGGCTCGCTGGACAGCCGGCGACCGCCGCATCCCCGGCCCGGGGCCGCTCGTCGCCCCCGCCGCCGCTCGCCGCGCGTCCTCGCTTTGATCCACACTTAACAGCTGTGCCCCGGCCGCCTGCCTCGCGTCCTCCCGTCCTTCCGTCCTGCCCGCCCGCCCTCGCTGTCAGCCCCGGCTCCCGGCTCCTCTCTCCCCAGCTGCCCCCTCCCGCCGCCTCTCCGGGGGCTGGGGCGGCCGCTGCCAATGAGACTCGGCTGATGCGCTGTTCCGGCCCAGTCATTGTATCGGGAGGGGAGGAAGGGGAGGGGAGCGGGAGGAAGGGAGGAGGCGCCCTCGGCCCCCGCCGCGCGGCTGCGGGCTGGGCTCGCCTTCCCCGACAGAGAAAAGGCGCTGGTGCCAAGGGGCGCGGAGCGGCTGGCGCTGCCGAAAGTGGGGGAAAGGGAGGGGGCGCGAGCCCGCGCCTCTCCATCTCTGGCTCTGAGTCAGAAAAGCGCGGGGAGGGACTCTGTTCGCCTCCCAGGCTTCAAACATCCCAAGCCCTCGCTGACCTTAGAATAAAGGGGATGAGGCATGGGCGGCCGCGGGAGGCTGGGGATCTAATCTGGAACGGGAGTGGGTTCCCAGTGGCTAAGGACTTCATCTGAGATTCCCGCGAACCTGGTGGCTTTTCTTGAAAGAGAGAAAAGGAGGAAGGAGGGGAGGAGGGAAGAAGGAAGGAAAAAGGGAGAGAGGGAAGTAAGAGAGAGTAAGAAGGAAGGAGAGGGGGGGAGGTAGAGTAAAAAAGAGAATAAAAGCCTACTCCGTGCCTGGCATTTTCCCTCCAGAACGGTCCTGATTCAGGAGAGTTTTATTCTGCTCTACTCCTGCAGAAATTCCAGAGGTTAACTCAAAATAGCTGCTAAGTGACAAGACAGAGATTGCAGCTTGATCTGATACCGAGTGTGATGTGGCAAACGAGAGAAGGGTGGAGGAGGAAGGGAGGACCATTCAGGAAGGATCTGCTATTGGGATTGTCACAGCATCTCCAAATGAGTTGAGGAGTAGCGCACCGGAGGGGAGATACACTGTCGGCACTGAGAAAAAATAGTTCCCAAACACCCTTGCATGTGCGTCCTATTGCCGGACCACTTCTCTATATGCTATGAATTCATTTTTAAAGCTAAATCTATTTTTTTTAATAATTGTCTTGAGACTACACAATCATATCATACCTCTGCACTTTGCTGAAAGTTTGGTTGATACATCAATGTCAGTATATGAAAGAGACCAGTTCCCTAACCCTGGTTTTGGCATTTTTCCTCCTCCTCTTTCTTCTTTTATTTTTTTAAAATTTTTAAATGTTTATTGCACATATGAGCAGGGGAGGGGCAGAGAGAGAGGGAGACACAGAATCCGAAGCAGGCTCTGAACTGTCAACACAGAGCCCCATGTGGAGGGGAGGGGGGGGCTCCAACCCACCAAACCCATCAGCTCCTAGATCAAACTGAGCTGAGGTCAGAGGCTTCACTGACTGAGCCACCCAGGTGCCCCTATCCTCTTCCTTCTCCTCCTCCTCCTCTTCCTCCTCCCCCTCCTCCTCCTCCTCCTCCTCCTTCTTCTTCTGCTTCTGTTTCTCCTCCTCCTCCTCTTCCTTCTCCTCCTCCTCCTCTTCCTCTTCCTCCTCCTCTTCCTTCTCCTCCTCCTCCTCTTCCTTCTCCTCCTCCTCCTCTTCCTCCTCCCCCCCCTCCTCCTCCTCCTCCTCCTCCTTCTCCTTCTCCTTTTCCTTTTCCTTCTCCTTCTTCTTCTGACAGATCACCAGCCTACAAAAGAAGGACAGGGTTGGGGAGGGAAGGCTCACTTGTTTTCCCAGGCCCTGGCATAGCTGCTATGGACATGAAGTGCAAAGCAAGAACTGAATAGTAAAGGCTTGAGATGGAGTGGTGTATAATATTACATCTGTGTGGTGTGAAGTAATTAAATTTTCTTCTGGTGTTGAGTGGACTGCTTGCTTCTAATTAAATAGACTGTATTGAATGAATAACTGACATCTGTTGAACAGCTATTACATGCCCCCAAGACCTGACCTGAGTAAGCACTTTACTTGGTATTATCCCATTTAGTTCTCCTGGGAGAAAAGGGAGAAGACTAGAAGCCCCATGAGCTCAGGGTCTACACCGACTTTGATCAGCCCGTGCCACACAACAGTAGCTCGTTCAATGTCTGTTGAGTTTAATGGACTTGCATTTTGCAGAGGAGAAACAAGGGTCAGAGGGGTTCATTGACCTGCCCAAGAATATGAAACTAGAGGTGGTTGTACCTGTCTTTGAACTCAGATCTGAAGACTCCCTCACCATTGCACAATACTGTCTGTTCCATGTTGACAGCAGCAAAGGGCCCCAGGTAAGGCAGCAGTGCAGAGAGTAATGGCTTACTCTGCCCTCATAAGTGCACGTAATGTCCTTGGAGAGAAAGTCAATACATATACCAAAGGCACTAGAGAACATCCCAGGGAATGTACAGCAAAGTGGAACAGTGCAGGGGAAATGAATAGCACAAGGCTGGCCATCCAAAAAGTGCTTGGTATATATTTGGGGGGGGGGGAACTAGATGCAGACCACAATATGGAAAATGGAATGTAAGCGTTGCCATTAAGGTTGATGTGGTCAGAGTAGTCTAGAGAGTTTTCTGGAAGATGTGGGATATTTACTGCATTTTCTTGGAGCCAAGAGGCTCCTGCTTGACAATGGGAGCTCCAGGTCGGTCATATGTGGGTTTGAAACCCGACTTTTCCATTACTCAACCTAAAATAGGGATAATAATAAGGCCATCCTAATAGGGTTGTTGTAAGGATTGAATTAGTTAACACCTGTAAAGCATTTGGAATAGTGTCGGGCACATGGTGAATGCTTAATAAATATTAGTGATTATTATTAAAGGAGAAGGGACAGCTTTGTTTCCAACTTCAATCTGTGATAAATGTTTATAAAATACAAAAATAGCAAAATAAAAAAGCACAATGCAAGGGAACAAAGAAACAAAACTTGTTTTCTTTATTCTTACTGTAGTATAGAATTACTAATTCTGGATACACATTAGAAGGGAGGATTTACTTTTCTTTTAATACTTAAGACAATTATATCAGAATCTCTGGGGTTGGGGTTGATAAAACCTCACATTCCAAGACCCCAGCTCCAGAAGGCTCATGGATCAGAAAACTGCATTTTTAACAAATTCTTCAGGGGTCCACCTGAGAAATACTGCTTTGCTCTTCCCTCCACATCCCTTGTTGCCCACCCAACCTCACTGACCCAGGATTTTTTTTTCCACCCTAAATTGTTACACTCTCATGATGAATTCAGTGCTGCGCGTGCATTCCTATCTAATTCAGTGCACACTTATTACGCACCAATTTTGTACAATTGCTACAACCGGGTCTAAAGATGAGTGACACCCTTTATGCTAGCAAGGAGTTTATGATCCGAAAGAAAAGACGGGAACACAAAAAGGTGTAATAATAAGGTTAAGGTGTTTGGGGTGCTTACAATGTACAATGTACCTGTGACAAGTGCTTAACCTATACACAAGTGCTTAAAGGATCCATCTGGAAGAGGGAATCTGGAAACGGCTTCACAAAGAATGCAGCATTGCTAGGCTGCTTTCCTGAAAGAAATCACTCCATTTATAAGAGAGCATGGTCAGAAGGCTGAACAAAGTATGGACCAAGCAGTGAAGCCCAAGAGATTTGTAGGTTGGAAGAACCAAGCAGAGAAGTTCTCAAAAGTGTCCAACTCAAGGGCCTGGTAGGTAACACTAAGGAGTAGAGTAGAACAGATGTGAAGTAATCAGGTAGGGACTGTGGCAAAATGGAGAACATATTCTCCCCTTCTAAAGGAGGCAGCCACTGTCGTGCTTGGCACACTGTGCCATGTGGGAGTATTGATCTGATTGATCCGATGTTTTGATTTTCCAAGAAAAGCTGGAAACCTGGATTTTGGCATGAAATCTCCCCATGTTTAAAACACCTTGGCAAGCAGCTAACCATTTTTAAATATCCTATGATCAAAATGAAACATGTCAGCAGGTCAAATCCACCCATGGACTGTACATTTATCATCTCCACCATGGGCTTGGCTAGAGGAACCACACTCAGAGACTAGCAATTCCTGTACTTTCCATATGACTAGTGAATACTTAACACAGGGCTGGGCACTGTGCAGAAATCATGCAACAAATGAAATAAAAGAAATGGGTCTTGCCTTTCTGAAACTCATAATAATTGGTGAGATGAGACAAATACGTATGAACAAAAACAAAGCAACAAGCAGCAAAAGAGAAAACAATTCTATCCTGAAATGGAGAATTTCCAGGTGACGAATGACAGCCTCCCCAGATTTTTGATGCACAATGGTGCTAGGAATTGCTTGGACCTCCACTTTCCAGCTCTTTATCTCAGTTCTGTGCAGTTCCAAGGAGGATGTTTCAGTATGTGCACCATGAGATTCAGCTACTGAATTAATAAGAACATGTTTCAGGAATATTTTATTTCCAAACTAAAACAGATTTATTTATTGGTTTCTTTATTTATGTAGGTACTTATTTACTTAGGCTAAAGATGGATATATATTCATTAGGCAAGTTTTTGACCACACAAAAAGTACGAAAAATAGAAATTGAAAATTAGCCATAAGTTCACCACCCTAAATGAGCACCTTTATAACTTTTTATACTCCTAGGCTTTTAAAAATGTACATGCAGGCGGGCTCAGTCGGTTGAGTGTCTGACTTCGGCTCAGGTCATGATCTTGAGTTCATGAGTTCAAGGCCCACCTCAGGCTTGCTGCTGTCAGAGCAGAGCCCACTTCAGAACACCCAATTCCCTATTGATGTATTGGTGAACAGTTGGACTTCTTTGATTTTTTTTGGCTTTATTTACAATTTTAAAACCAGATCTAAAAAGAAGTCACACCATCCCTGCAGCATCCTGGTCCTCACAGCTTCAACGAGTTTGTGCATTTGGGTGCATGGGTGGCTCAGTCAGTTAAGCATCCAGTTCTGCACTGTCAGCACAGAGCCTGCTTGGGAGTCTGTCTCCCTCTCTCTCTCTTCCCCTCCCCCACTTCTCTCTCTCAAAACAAATGTTTAAAAAAGACTAAAAAAAAAAGGAGTTTGTGCTTCCTAATAATTTCCCACTGAAAACTCAGGTTGGGGATAAGAACACAAATACTGCTTGCATATTTTGTAGCTAAAAGCTTGTGAGTGAGCAAACGTTCATTAATTTTGTAATAAGAACACATACTCATGTTTGTTAAGCACTTTCTGTTTGAGGTCTCACTTAGTTGGTCACTCAATGAAGCAAAGCCCTGTTGTTCCTCATGTGAGGAAACTGAGGCCCAGAGAGGGGAAATGAATTGCTTCAGGTTATATGGCCAATAAGTCAGGAGCTAACAGGGGCGCCTGGGTGGCGCAGTCGGTTAAGCGTCCGACTTCAGCCAGGTCACGATCTCGCGGTCCGGGAGTTCGAGCCCTCGCGGTCCGGGAGTTCGAGCCCTCGCGGTCCGGGAGTTCGAGCCCTCGCGGTCCGGGAGTTCGAGCCCCGCGTCGGGCTCTGGGCTGATGATGGCCTGGAGCCTGCTTCCGATTCTGTGTCTCCCTCTCTCTTTGCCCCTCCCCCGTTCATGCTCTGTCTCTCTCTGTCCCAAAAATAAATAAACGTTGAAAAAAAAAATTAAAAAAAAAAAAAAGTCAGGAGCTAACATTTGATCCCAGGACTTTCTGACTCTGAGAATGGAAGCCTCATCCACCATACAGGAGGCCCAGGCTTTTTTGGTACTTTTGTTATTAATAAAATGGCTTAGGTAGATTGCACTGATGTCCAGGGTTCTTAAGAGGGACTTTAAAATTAAATCACAGTAACATTAGACCAATCAACAACCATAGTTGCAGGTACTTGGTTGTCCAAGGTTAATTGTGTGTTCTTTCTAAAGCACACTTTAGATAACCAAGAACTGTTAATGAGAATCACAGGCAGCTGTTGATACACTCCAAGTTACTCTGTCCCTTTTTTTTTTAAGTTTATTTATTGTCAGAGAGAGAGAGAGAGAGAGAGAGAGCAAGCAGGGAGGGGCAGAGAGAGAGAGAGGGAGACGGAACCTGAAGCAGGCTCCAGGCTCCAAGCTGTCAGCACAGAGCCCCATGTGGGGCTTGAACTCATGAACGGTGAGATCATGACCTGAGCTGAAGTCAGACGCTCAACCCACTTAGCCACACAGGTGCCCCAGTCTGCCCCTTTTTAAAGGGTACCAAAGCATTATCCATTTCTATGTGAGCCCCAGACACACACCTCTACCCTGAAAGCACTTAACACATAAAGAACAACAGGGTGACCTGCGACTTCACGCTTCCATGGAGAATGTTTATTATAACTGAAGCCTCACCTTTTCATTTAACCCCATGGCCTTTGCACATATATCGAGATAAAAATTAAAAGCCTTTTCTTTCACCACTCAACCAAGACTACTGTTTTTTTTACTCTGAAATGTAGCGCAAAAGCACTAGAATATTATCTTCAATCTTTGCCTATGTCACATGATGTAAATAACAATAAATCAGTGTTTTATTGGGGTGCCTGGGTGGCTCAGTTGGTTAGGCAACCAACTTCAGCTCAGGTCATGATCTCGCCTCTTGTCGGTTGGAAGCCCATCTCAGGCTCTGTGCTGACAGAGCTTGGAGCCTGCTTCAGATTCTGATTCCCTCTCTCTCTGCCCCTCCTCTGCTCATGCTCTTTCTCTTTCAAAAATAAAGAAACATTAAAAAAATTTTTTAAAAATCAGTGCCTTATTGTAAGTGTGCTAGTTTTGATGTCCTGAAATTAGAAACAAACAAACAAACTACAAACTTAAGTACTTACATTTAAATACAACACAGGTTGATACTAAGTTAAATTGTAGGAAATTGCCTTCTGGGGTTAAAGGTCAAATATCGGCAGTTTCATAGGGTTCAGCCTCAAATGAAGCGGTTGCTGATGATTAGCTGTGAACATGAATCTGTGTCACTAGGCGAACTGTGCTTGCTTGCAGATTTCGGAAGTAATGTAATTGAATGGGAACCTCCTGATGATACATATGTAATTGTCTTTTGAGGGTATATCGCTAAGCTTTTTTATACGTGAAAATGCTTTTTAATAATGTTCTTTTGGCATGTCACGAACTAAAACACCTTGGAAAGAGGCCAGTGTTGTAGTCCAACCCCTTAGTGAATAGTGTGAGTCCAGTGGAATCTTAAATCTAAGTGTTCAGAGAGTATCGTCTTTCCTTCCAAAGGGCAAGGACACTCCATGGGAGATAAAACCCATGTTTTATAGTTAGTTTGTAGCCATGTTACCTAATCACAAAGATCCCAGTCTTGTTAGAGCGGCTATTTTGATAGTGACTTTGGGAAGGACTCTTTTCACTGGAGAGGTTGCAAACTGGCATGGTGTTTTCTGACTTGCTGGAGGTTAAAAGTTGGAAATATTAACATAAACATCTGGATTCATGTGTGGGTGTACCTGAGTGTATTTTCAGGAAAGATTCAAAATCCAGCCTGTACAATTTGATGTTAGTACAGTATTTCTAAAAGGATATTTCTAAGTGTTATTCTAGATGTAACAATTTTTTCCCCCATAGACTGGCCACTCTTTAATAATTCTACGTCCTTTCCAGGCTTCTAGGATTATTTCATTAAAAATTCATGATTTCATGATTTCTTTAAAAAATGAATAAAACAAGGAAACAAAATTTCTATTAGCTCAACATAGTTTTCCTCTCCACCCCAGTAATGAATAGAAGCTCATCCAGTTTCATTTTTCCATATGTCTGTTTCGATTTGGGTGCCTAGTTGACTCATGGCAACCCCTTTTCTGCTTAGCAGCAAGAAATGATAAAAACTGAAGGAATTTAGAGAACTTCTGGTCCAGGAGTTACAAACTGAAATGCCTAGAGGGGCCAGGCAAGAAGATAAATGAGCGCAACTGTTCAAGTGTTAACAGTGGAGAATGGTTGTTCTCTACAAGACTGTGGCACTTTGGAAAGTATACGCCCTGTCCCGTGGTAGCCCTCACTGCTCAGTAATAACGTTTTGGGAATAGTGTTGCCAGATTTTCTTTCTAAGAGAAGACAGAGTCCTGGATTTTTAGCAAAACCTCTTGATTATTAAATGTTGACGACTAATTTGGAACCATTTGAGCACTTGGCCAAACAAAACGTATCTGTAGACCTGATATGACTCAAGGGCCCCCACTTGGAGACCACTGATCCATTTCAGCCTTTTTACTTCACAGATCAGGAAAGTGAGGCTCAGACAGTCAAGGTGATTTGCCCAAGAACACGCGGTCATTTAATAGTGGAACAGGAAGTGGAATCTTGGCTGCTTGGCTTATGGCCTAGGACTTTTCTAATACAAACATCTGCTTCTATTTTCTTGCTAACATTTAAATGATGTTCCTAATTACATGATTTCAAATGCTGTATGTTGTTTAAAAAAATGAAGATGATGCTCACTGTCTTTGGAGCACAAAGTCTGTACTCCAATAAATGGCTTTTCAGTCACATGATCGTATAATCTAAATTGGTTCTAACATTTATAGAAGACCAGTATAATTCTACTACATTCATGTACTAAGGAAACTTTCTGCATCTCCACTCCTCTACATTTTCTCTCCCTGCATCTCTTTACTAAATTTGGCCAAGGAAAGAGAAACAGTAAAATATTTAAGAGGAACCTTGTTGACTTCTCTACCATGCATAAGAACTAGTTGGGCAGGAAAAGCAAAATACAGTTGTGAATCGGCAACTGTAAAAACTAAGCCATGCATACAGAGCATGTCGGTGCAGTTTGCTTGTTTTGCCAAAGCAAACAAAATACACAGTAAACTTATAAGGACCTTAGTACACTTTGGAGAAGGAGTAGAGATAATTTTTCTAAGAGTCTCAGAAACTGGAAACCTCCATTGTAAATCTGAGATTTTTTTTTCCTTTTTCAGAAATGTTTTCAAAATACAGACTATCTCAAAATATAACAAAAATCCCTAAAGCTACCCGTCAGGATTGGAAGTTGTTTTTTTTTTAAATTTTTTTTTTTCAACGTTTATTTATTTTGGGACAGAGAGAGACAGAGCATGAACGGGGGAGGGGCAGAGAGAGAGGGAGACACAGAATCGGAAACAGGCTCCAGGCTCTGAGCCATCAGCCCAGAGCCTGACGCGGGGCTCGAACTCCCGGACCGCGAGATCGTGACCTGGCTGAAGTCGGACGCTTAACCGACTGCGCCACCCAGGCGCCCCCAGGATTGGAAGTTTTAACACGTTTGTCCATTGTCCTTTGTTTTCAATCAGAAGAAATAGAACTTTACAGAAGAGTGAAGTTCCTTGTGCTTCCTAGTCCCTGTTTTTTCGTTGTTTTTTTTTTTTTTTTTTTTTTTTTAAGTAAACTCTACACCCAACATGGGGCTTTCAAACTCACGGCCCTGAGATACAGAGTCTCACGCTCCACTGACTGAGCCAGCCAGGCACCCCAACCGGAGACTTTTTCTTACCTCCAACTCCACAAGAGTAACTATTATCATGAAATTTGCATGAATCCTTCCAAATTTCCATAGAGATATAGGCATCTATGAATATTACATAGTATTGTTTTATTTGTGTCTTAAAGTTTACATGTGTGATATCTGACCACACATAAGTTATCATAGCCTGTGTGTTTTATCAAATATCCAGTCTTTTTTACAAAGTCTATCCAGGTTGAGGTGTATGGATCCAGTATGATATTCTACATTTCACTTGTCCTTTTTAGTGAATGGTTGTCTAGGCCATTTCTAATATTTGAATCATTTTATTTTAAAATATTTAAAGTAGGAACCAATTTTCCTAAAAAAAATGTCACCCTGGGGAGGCACCTGTGTGGCTCAGTCGGTTAAGCGTCTAACTCCGGCTCAGGTCATGATCTCATGGTTCGTTGAGTTTGAGCATGTGTTGGGCTCTGTGATGACAGCTCAGAGCCTGGAGCCTGCTTTGGATTCTGTGTCTCCCTCTCTCTCTCTCTCAAAAATAAATAAACATTAAAAAAAAAAAAGAAAGAATGACAGTCAGTATTGAACCAGTGGTTTACTATCCTATCCAAAGGGTGAGGAGAAGTAAAAAAATATTCTATACTATTTTTGAGACTCAGAACTTCTGACCCCTCTAGTATGTCAGGGAGTCCATTGGTCCTGTTGTATGGAAATTTTGTTAAGGATGGTGGTTTTATGAGGAAAGCATCCATGGCTCTTGTGAGATTCTCAAAGAGATGTGTGCTCTCCAAAAGATGAAGAACTGTCATTTTTAAATGTTTCCTAACGATGGGAAGTAATCGTTGGTTTCTGCAATTCCTCTGCCTCTCAGCAGTTTTTGAAGGAATTGCTGCCTTTCACTGCGTCTTAAATTTAATTTAATTTAACATTTAAGTATTGAGAATGCATTGACTGCCAGCAGCACGGACAGATTGCCAGAAGCAGAGACAAGAGTAAATGAGGAAAGGCCCCGATCTCACTGACCTGAAAGTTTACTGAAGAAAGGCAGTATGCAAAGCCTAGGGTGACACTTCTCAAATGTGACACTATGGTCAATCTGGTTAGAAAATTCTGTGCTATGGAAGCTTTCCTATGCATTATAGGATGTTTAGCAGCATTCTTGGCCTCTACCCACTAGAAGCTAGTAGACTCTTCATCACAGGTTGTGATAACTGGAGCGTCTCCAGGCATTGCCAAATGTCCCATGAAGGGCAAACTCTACCCCTGGTTTAATATGATGAGCAATGTCAAAGGGAAGTATGGATTTCAGTTCATAACACACTTCATTTAATGAGCAATCTATGCAAAATAAAGGCGTTAGTTCATGCAGGGCAAGAAACATGGACTGGAATATTTAGAAAAGGATATTCTTGGCAATGTTACAAATTATTTTATGACCCTGGCGACTCATTCAGTTCTTCTGGGCCTCAGTTCCTTTCTTTGTAAAATGGGATAGTTAGATAGTTATAGCTCTAAAATTCAACAGTATCCCTGGAGAATCTGAATCCTTGGGGAATTATCAGGATGGGGGTAGGGAACTAGCATTTGGAAACTGCTGCTATTTTGGGAAAAATAAACACAGGAAAGTGCTCTGCTAAATATTGTATGTCATTGAAAGCAACCTTTTTATTAGAAAACATAGCCTCTGGGTGCATTTGCCACATCACTTCTTTTTAAATGATCTTGTCAATTGCCTTCCTCATTATAAAGCAATCTTGTAGACTCTATTAACAGGAATTGGAGGCTGTTTATCTCTCTTGTAAATTTTGTCTTCAAGAAAGGGGGCTAGATTTATAGCCAATGCCATATTAAGAGCTCTTTCTCTTAGCCACAGAATGGATACATCCAATGATGGCTTCTCTTGACCACTCAAACAATGTGATCTTGGATGGATTGTCCTGAAAAATAGAGTAACACAGGTTCTGCCAACAATGTATCTTTGATTTTTACTCTGCCAATGGTGATCTGGTCTATTTGTACCTAAATTGACTCCAGAAATAGGTCATCATGTAAGCAACTGCTTAGCCAGCCATTAAACACCTCTGGGTTTTAGTTTCTTAATCTCATGGTCAGGATTTCAAATGGGTGGGAAGGAGATTTGGTACCAGACATTCTCAGACTCTCCCCTGTGGTCACTATGCACCTGCTATTATCTCTGCCTAGAATTCATTTCCCCCAGGTCTTTGTTTGGCTGACTTATTCTCATTACTCAGGAACCAGCAAAAAGATCACCAGCAAAAAGAGAACCAGCAAAAAGAGAGTATTTTCCTGCCCACTCTAGATGAAATAGTCCTCTACACCTGTCTCTTGTTTTGCCTGGTTATTAACTGTCTTCCCTACTACAAGAGAAGCTCGAAAAGCATGGATGTTATTTTGATTCATTGATTGCTGTATCGCCAGCACCTAGAACAGAAGTGACATAGAGCAGGTGTTCAAGGAGTTCTTCTTCCTCTTCTTCATCTTCCTCTTCTTCTTCTCCTTCTCCTCCTCCTCCTCCTTCTCATGCTTTTAGTGTAATCTTTAAGATCTCTTTTTCCAACACCAGGTCATGCCAATTTGACTCTGTTTTCTTTTAAAAGTTTTATAGTTTTTCATTTCATGTTGAGTTAATTTTTTTTTATAAAGTGTGAGGTTTAGGTAAGAGGTTAATTTTTTTTTAATGTTTATTTGTTTTTGAGAGAGAGAGACAGACAGACAGAGCATGAGCAGGGGAGGGGCAGAGGGAGAGGGAGACACAGAATCTGAAGCAGGCTCCAGGCTCTGAGCTGTCAGCACAGAGCCTGGCGCGGGGCTTGAACTCGCAAACCGTGAGATCATGACCTGAACTGAAGTCGGATGTTTAACCAACTGAGCCACCCAGGTGTCCCAAGAGGTTAATTTTTTAAAACATTTGAAATCTAACTGTTCTAATAACACTTACTGTAAAGGCTAGCATTTCTCACTTGAGTTGTCTTAGTCCTTTGTGAAAACTCCACAGGCCATTTTTGTGTATTTCTGGACTCTCCATGTGGTTCTATGCATCTATGTGTATATCCCTTAGCCAATATCACGCTGTCTTGATTGCTACAGCTTTATGGTAAATCTTAACACCAAGTAGTGTGGTTCCTCCAACTTTGTCTTACTTTTTTTAAGACTAAGTATCTCTTGGATGAATGAATGAATTAAATGCTTTCTTTCCCCACTTTGCCTTGTTAACTCCTGTTAACCATTGAGATTTTAGCTCAGACATCATAGCCTCAGAGAAGTCTTTCCAGAAAATCCAGGCTGTGCTACATCACTGGCTGTACACTCTGGATAATACCATGAACTTCTCGGTCCTCTTGGTACCTTCTTGCTTCTCATTTGGGGATGGTTGTGTCCCCCAGAGGACATATGGCAAAGTCTGGAGACATTTTGGGGGGGGTCACAATTGGAGGGGAGGGGTGTGAAGTTCTCCAGGTGTGTAGAGGCCAGGGATGCTATTATACATCCTACAATACACAGGTCAGCCCCTCAACAACAAGGAATTATCCAGCCCCAAATGTCAATACTACTGAGGTTGAGAAATGCTGCCTTAAACAAATTGGTAATTTTACATTTACTGGTGTAATTCGTTGCTTAATGTCTGACTCCCCTACTAGACTGTAAAATAATGACTAGAATTTAGGTTTTAAAACCCATGAAACCTTATCCAGCCACTTTAAAATTGGGACCACCAGGCAGCTCACTTAGCTGTTGACTTTGCGAGTTCCTAGATGGAGCTGATAAGGAATTATATTAGAAAGAAGCCAAACATTAGTTCTCTTTGGTAGAAACACAGCAGAGTAGATATTTAACCATTTAACTGTGCCTAACAGAGCGTGTGAAGTGAACTCCAAAATACAAAAAGCCAAATACTGGAAAGTACTCAAGTGTTAATATATAAAATGTTCAACCATAGGAACACATGAAAGAATTTTGCAGTGGCTTTATTATAAGTAAGACATGTCATACCTTTGGCTTCGGGTATTGATGAGGGGATAAGCAAATTGACTCCAGAAGGATCTAAGCATAAAATGTATAAAACAACATCCCTCCATCTGACAGAATGCTTTTAATAAGTATTCAAAATATCCAAGGATTCAGTTTTTGATTGGATACTTTTCACTAACAGAGTCTATCTAAGTTGATGGAGGCTTGATGTAGCATTGACTGTTTGGCTGACAATGTGCTTCATTCAAACAGATACATCACCAAGAGACTGGAAATACATGCGTTGAATTGGATTTAAAGGGAAAAAAAAAAGATTTACTGTAATCCTCACTGTCTTTAAAGTTATCCACAAAGGCCTCCTTATTGGCTTACTTTAGGGATTCCAAAGACTTAAAATGTCTGCCCTTCTCTACAACCACAATAATTTGAAGTGAGAGACCGTTAGGAGACAGATGGTAACAGAAACTTTGTTTATTTTCTTCTTATTTTTGATTTTAATCTTTTCAAGTTTCCAAGGACTCAAAACAGATGTTTGCGACCTGCTTTTTTTCAAGCGGAAAAGAAAAGCTGACCCAAAAGTGTTAGGGAGAAATCTGTTTAATCAGTAGTTAGATTTGATCTACCAAGTTCCCAGATAGTCTTTTAATCATCAAGACAAATCATGACACACATTTTTAAACAATCTTCTTTACTATGTGAACCTCTTTTCTAAAGAAGGACACTGTGTAAAAATGCTCTGTATCAGTCTTAAAGCCGACCTCAACTATTCACTTCAGTGCCCATTTATAGGGGGTTCTATTTATAATCTCCAGAATCCAGATGACATCTTTTATTCTTCACAATTACACTTAAAGGAAAGGAAAAGAAATGAGAGTTCTCTTTTGACACCCACTCTCCCACCCCTGAACCTCAAACCTCTGGAATTTACCACTTATGATCAGTGGTCCTTATCCAGGGACAAGTTTGTCCTTAGGGAACATTTGGCAATGCCTGGAAATATGTTTTGGTTGTCACAACTGGCCAGGGTGGGGATGGAGATGTGCTCCTGGAATCTAGTGGGTAGAAGCTAGGGGTGCTCCTAAATATCCCACAGTGTACAAGACAGCCCCCGTAACAAAGAATTATCTAGCCCAAAATGTCCATAATGCCAAAGTTGAGAAACCCTGATCTATGATTTTTATCACTAGCATTAATGGAATCAAATGTGGACCTGTTTGATAGATGGGTTTTAGTAGAGTATTTTTAAAACAAGATTAGCCTTTACTTATCTTTCATGCAGGTTAAAATATTAATGGGGCAATCAATGATTTCCTCAAGACTGCCAACATCAAGACTCCATTACTGACTTTTCAAAATAACTCCTCTATTTTGGTATCTGGGAAAACCATGTGATTATAGCTGGTGCAAGTTCCCCTGGAAGAATCATCCCAGAAAATCCGGAGTTGGCACCTTCTCTACGACTTTAGAGTAAAAGCTATTGATTTTCTAGCATCCTTTATTTTTTTTAAATGGGCTACCCACTGTTGTGGTAAGTTTTTATTTTAAAAATGCCAAAATAACAAAGTGCTGGCTGAAATGGTATCATTGAGGGTTGAATATTTTTAGAACTGTACTATCCCTAAAGATGAGGGCTGAAGGGAATGAAGCACCAGTCAATCTACTTCCTGGTGTTACCCAATAATTGTGTTTTGTGTACAGGAAGTGCTTGATAAACGATCACTGGCCAATTTGTCCCACAGTGGATTCTCCCAAAGGCAGTCCTGCCCCAAGAATCATGTTCTCCCTCTAGACAGAGCTGAAGAAGTGGGGTAGAGTGGAGGAAAGGGAACAAAGGTGAGATTTCAGGTCCAGCCCCATAACCTGCATGACCATGCAAGGAGCAATGGAACAGAAATTGTACCTCAGACCTTATCCCACCGGGAGGAAGAGTTGCTGCTTCTATACTTTTACCAGTCACTGGCTTCTTTGGGTGGAGGGAAGAAATACCCATGTCCTTTGACTTTCCAGGGAAGGGGCTGCAGTTCCCAAAGGCATTCCTCTGAAGACAGTCCCATGTGGGAAGAGTGAAGAGTCAAGCAGGAGACGCTGGTGGGAATAGGGACCTGCCACTTGCACTGCAGCACACACAGTTTATGGAATCTGAAATCTTCCTTCATTCTGTCAGTCACTCATTCAGTGAATACCTTTTGAATCTCCACTGTGTGCCATGAGCTGTGCTGTGAGGTGGAAATAAATGGTGCACATAAAATGTGCACAGCAAATAGGTGAGGGCAGCATGGTGCGGGAGTAGGGGGCGAGCCCACAGTGGGAGGGACACCTAACAGCCTGGAGAAATGATCATGGAGGAGAACATAATGAGTTTGAGACTTGAAAGATGAGAATGAGTTAGCTTGGTGAGATGTCTAGAGCCCAGGGTTGGCCATGAAGATTGTCCTTGGCACAGGCACCAAGGTGGGTGGCATCCTCTTTGACACTTTGGAAACTAAACATAGTGGAGGAATAGGAAGCATGTGTTTCACTTGTGACCCTTTAAGCAAATACTTGTAGGCTCTTCCCTCCATGAAGCCCAGGACAACATTGCAATATTTCCTGGGAACACCATCCTTTGGGGAGGCGTTTATACTTTTCCCAGCACGTGTAGCAATGAGGACCAGGAAGCTTTTGGGACCTGTTAGGTTGGAGGGTTGAGACCAGGTGGGGCATGATGGGTTTCATCATCAGTGTAGAATGTTTCCAGAGGTGAGATGTCTTAAAGTGGCAGAAATAAGGAGAAACATAGGCCAAGGAACCTGCCACTCTCAACTTACCAGATGAATAGTGTTTATGGGTACCCAGAACAACGGGAGGGTCCTAAAGGCACTCCGCTGGGGCTGGCATCAACCCTCCACCATTGGGATTCAAGGGAGGGGTTGTGATGGTTATGGCAGCAGAAGATACAGAACAGTTGGGGACAATGGTTTGTTTGTTCGTTTCCAACTAGTATAGAGGTCCTTCACTATTTGAAAAACTAGTAGTGTCCCATATTGTGTGCATCAACTGAATATTACATGAATGGAGACAGATAAAAGATTTAAATAATTTTTTAAACTTTAGGGTGAGAGAGGGGAGGAGAGGGACAGAGGGAGGAGAGAGAGAATCTAAAAGGGGCTACATGCCCAGCCTAGAGCCTGATGTGGGGCTTGACCTCACAACCTTGGGATCATGACCTGGGCTGAAATCAAGAGTTGGACAGTTAACTGACTGAGCCACCCAGGTGTTCCGAGCTTTGTAAAAGTCTTAAGTCACATAGTCATTTCTGTTCCCTGCTTTGGGTAGAAACATGGGTACAGGGAACATATTATTTTTGTCTTTACTATAAGAAAAGTCATAATATGTTGAAACAATAGTGTTACATACGTAATACAAGTAGAACAAAGAAAAAATGGTAAGTGCTTAGGATGTTGGCAAAGTGGAGAAGTGTACCTGATCTGTCACTCAGCTGAGGCCAAATGGGAACCACGTGGGAAGGCAGGTCCAGTATTGCCCAATCTTTGAATTTTTCAAGGGAAACCAGAAATTACAAAATTTAAGAAATACCTCCTGATTTTTAAATACTGGCAGCTAATTTAAAAAAAAAATTAACACTGTGTGAACCCAACAAAAAATATCTGTGGGGTGGCTTTGGTCTGTGAACCACCAGTTTTCAAGGCTCCGGCTTTTGAAAGAGCCCAGGTCCATGTTGGTCTTGCTGATATTCCACTTCTTTCTTCAATTCTTCAATTCCTAGAATACTGGGGGGCTGATGGACCAGAGGGGCCAGTTCCCTATTGCTAAGACAATCCACTGTTTCTGATAATGGGGGTCACAGCTGACACAGGTGCCAGGGGACATTTTAGATCTGTTATTTGAATGGTGGAGACGATTAGGTCTGCTTATTATGACATTTTTGAGAGGGAAATGACCATAGCTGGTGGTGATTTCACAGCTGACCTTATGACAAAAACAACTGATCGTGGTTACTTAACAAAACTGGAAAATCTGTCATTCGAAGTTCTTGGGAATGGTAACGAAATACTTAAGAGACCTACAAATGGCAATGGAGCTTCCTATCTACCTTGATTTAACAGCCTTCTCTATCAGATAGTTCACTCTCTTATGAGCCAGGTCTGCTCTGTGTGTGGAGACTCCAAGTTGTTTCAAAGTCAGCATTCAAAGAAACACAAATTATAAAATAGGGGCTCACATCATACACATTCTCCACTTACTCAAATTCGACTATGTGAGTTTTGGCCAAAAGAAAAACATCCTTTGATTTACGTCTCCTCCCTTTCACCCCACAAACTAGGCTCTGGCCTCCAATGCTTCAGGGAGAGAGAAGCCACAGCCAAAAGGCAAAACAAATAAAATTAAGTTAATTCTTGGTTTTTGATCCTCCTGGAGACCCAGCTCTATTGATTTAAGGGTAATTAATGGATCTTCTGGCAAAATTTTGAATATATATGATTTTCTTTGGTTTATTTCATGACTTTCAAAGCTGAAAGTTGTTAAAAATGATCATGATAGTAACAATTACAGCAATAATACTTGTCATTTATCCAATACCTTCTATGTGTTAAACACTGAAGTAAACATATTACAGTGTGAGACTCCTATGCTCTGGCTTATTTGATGTTCCCAGTAACTCTAAAGTGCCCAGCAGTATTAATTATTCCCATTTTACAGATAAGAAAACAGAGGCTCATAAATATATATAGTAATCAATGCCTATAAATAACAGAACCGAAACTGAAACTTATCCATCTGACTTAAAAGCATACATTCTTTGGAGGGAATATATATAACTAACCCCTTATCAGGGTGAAAGTTTCATTATTCTTTGAATAATAATAATAATAATAATAATAATCATGATAAGAAGCTCTTCCTGAGAGGTATGTTCCTGCCAGTGAATTAGGTGGTAAAGAACAGTCTTGCCACACTCGAGTCCTCAGGCTGTAAAAAAAAAAAAAAAAAAAAAAAAAAAAAATAGAGATGTGAATAAATGATTAAAGTACCAGATGAGAGCTCTAATAGAAGTATCCCCAGAATAATAATTTCTTGAGCTTCTTTTCTTTGTGCACTGTCCTCAGCTCTAGCCCCCAGCTATTAGCCACTTGGAAACTCCTAGGCAACTCACCAAATCTCCAGGTAAAGAATCTTCATTGGCAAGCTACACTTCTGAGCGAGCCAGGTAGCATCTACTCACCCTTCTTAATTAGTTTTCCTGAGCTTGTTAATAATCGTGGAGTCTGCAACTTTTAATATCTAATTGTTCTGACATCATCCGCAGAGATTTCCTCCTGGGGTATGCTTTCCTAATGTCCTCACAGTTAAATTTATACTTTTGTTAGGCTTCCAAGCATTAGGCTTTGGTGAGGCCACAGAGAGGTTACAATACAGTGGTACTTCTTTCTCTCCGGAATCTGGCTAATAACCCAACACCATGGAGGAGGCCTGGAAGGAATGTACCAACAAAGCTGCTGCAAAAACATGAAACCAAGCCCAGGAACTCTGTCCTACATATCAGGGCTTTGGGGCTTAGATTTCATCAGGCTGGAAAAGAAAAAGAGTGACCTTTGACTGCAAAACAAATGATAGTTTGTTACTGACCAGAGATAAGTTTAAGCAAAGGTGATTTTTCTATTTGACATATTTGCTGAGAGTATTTTTCCCCTTGCATTTTACAAATACGCAGAGTATTGCAAAGAACAGCAATGTTGCTAATATTCTTTAGAGAATATGGTTTCCTGGGAAGTGATATCTCCAGAGGGATTGCTGGAGAGTTTCTGATGTCTTATAAAATTGCCTTCATAAAGATCTGGGAGCAAGGCAATAAAACATAGAAAGTAGACATGTCTCTGGACATCTTATGATACTCAGCGCTCCAAAGAAATATCCTGTTACATGTTACGTCTCCATGTATCTTATTAACATTTATTATAGTAGTCATAATTTATCATGCCTCTATGCTGTTCCAGACATTGAATAATAAGATTTATATCCATTATCTCTAATTCCAAAGTGGGGCAAAAACGTCAGAACTCAATCTGTGTTGCGGGTCTTTTTAAAATATGCATTCTCAGTGGGACTATTATTCCCAAAGAGATGAGTATTGGTCTGGGGGCGAGGGAAACTTAACTCTTTTTTGTTGTTCTGTTTGTCTTTCTAGCTTTACTGAAACATTATTGACACATAACATTGTATTAGTTTTAGGTGTACAACACAATGATTTGATATATGTATATATTGCAAAATGATTACCACGATAAGGTTAGCTAAGACATCCACCACTTCACACAGTTACCATTTCTCTGTGTGTGGTAAGAATTTTTGAGATCTACTCTCTTAGCAACTTTCAAGTATACAATATGGGATTGTTAACTATACTCACGCTATACATTAGAGGCTCACAACTTATTCCTCTTCTAACTGGACGTTTGTACCCTTTCCTCAACCCCACCAACCACTGGTAACCACTAACCTATTCTGTTACTAGGAGGGGTGTTTTGTTTTGTTTTGTTTTGGTTTGGTTTGGTTTGGATTCTACATACAAGTGAGATCATGCTAGGCCCATCCATGTTGTCACATAGGGCAAGATTACCTTCTTTTTATTGCTGAAGAATATTCACTTACATACACACACGTTGCTTCCACATCTTGGCTTTTGTAAATAATGCTGTAATAAACATGGGGGTGCAGATATCTCTTCAAGATGGTGATTTCATTTCCTTTAGGTATATACTCAGAATAAGGGTGGCTGGATCTTATAGTAGGGCTATTTTTAATTTTTTGAGGTACCTCCATACTGTTTCCCATAGTGGCTGCACCCATTTACATTTATACCAACAGTGCACAAGAGTTCCCTTTTATCTACATCCTCACCAACATTTGCTACTTCCTGTCTTTTTGGTAATAGCCATTTTAACAGGGGTGAGGTGATATCTCATTTTGGTTTTAATTTGTGTTTCCCTGATGATCAGTGATGTGGAGCACCTTTTCATGTACCTACTGACTAGTCAGATGTCTTTTTTTGGAAAAATCTGTGTTCAGGTTCTTTGCCCATTTTTAAACTGGATTATTCTGTTTTTTGCTATTGAGCTGTATGAGTTCTTTGTATATTTTGGATACTAGCACCTTCTCGGATACATGATTTGCCATTATCTCTTCCCATTCTACAAGTTACCTTTTCATTTTGTTGACTCTTTGCTGTATAGGGAAAAAAGGATTTTTAGTGTGATATAGTCCCACTTACTTATTTTTATCCTTGTTGCTTGTACTTTTGTTGTCATATCCAAAAACTCATTGCCAAGCCCAGTGACAGGAAACTTCTTCCCTATGTTTTCTTCTAGGAATTTTACAATTTCAGGTCTTAAATTTTTAATCCATTTTGAGTTAATTTTTGTGAGAGGTATAAGAGAGGGGACCAGTTTCATTCCTTTGCATGTGGATATCCAATTTTCCCAACATCATTTATTGAAAAGACTCTCTTTTCTTCATTGAATACACCTGGTTTCCTTGCCAAATATCAGTTGACTGTATATGTATGGATTTATTTCTGAGATCTGGGTTCTGTTCCATTGGTGTTTGCATCTGTTTTTATGCCAGTATCATACTGTTTTGATTGTGATAGCTTTGTGGTATAGCTTGTAATTGGGCTGAAGGATACTTCCAGCTTTGTTTTTTCTCAAACTAGTTTTGGTTATTTGGGGTCTTTAATGGTTCCATATGAATTTTAGGATTGTGTTTTCTATTTCTGTTTAAAAACTGCCATTGGTGTTCTCATAGGAATTGTACTAAATGTAGAGATGGCTTTGAGTAGGATGGGTATTTTAACAATATTGAGTATTCCAATCCATTAAGAAAATTACTCTTTTTGTATATGAAGCATGGGAACACATACAATACATAAACAGATATGCAGTGTATCTGTGGTATGAAATTTTTATGGAGAGTGGTGGTTAGAAACAATAAACATCTTGAATCATTCCTTGGTGGGAGAGGTAATGAAGAAGAGAGTGAGAAACACCACTCTAAGAGATCACTAACTTCTAAGTTGTTTTTTTTGGATCTTTTGTGTGTGGGGGGGGGTTGGGAGAGGGGTAAATTTTGTTGTTTATACATTCTAATGTGACAAAATTTGATCTATTTTATCATTATCACGTAAATCAAGACTCAAAATTTCCCATTTGTGTATCTTATTTCATAGACCCTTATGTTAATGATTCTTTCCTGTTTTGAAATTTTGGAAGAATATTTCTTTCCTTGGATTCACAGGCCTTTTCCGTGGATGGGGGGGCACAGTGTAACACATCCAGAGTAGCTTACACTCTCCTGTCCTGTGCCTTGTCACCCATGCTCCTGGACCCTGTGCTCACATACAATCTTCACAGCAGCCAGGGAAGGAAAGTGTTAGTATTCTCTTACTACAGATAAAGCAACTGTTTTGAACATTTAAGTCATTCATTTCCCCATGGTCCTCACAGCTGCCTTGTGGTGGAAAGGATTAAAACCCAGTTCTGGAAGGGTACAACACCAATACCTATGGATCCATACCCTAAAATTCTCAAAACAGTAGCCCATGGGCCATCCAGTTCACTGACATGTTTCATGGCTAATTTGGTATACTTAAAATATTTGATTTTGTTTTCAACATTTAAATTGGGAGATCTTCACATGAAAAATAAATCTGCATTTCTAAATTCTCATTAAAAGATAAGAGGCTGGGGACTTATATCCAACATGGCAACACTACTGATACTAAGTGGTGGATACTGTTTATAATATTGTATTCACACTCCATTTTGCCTAAGTTTCCTGCTGTCACTTTTGTCTTATACACAAACCCCTCCATTCAAAGGCCCTGTAAACATTTGACCCCATGACCCCTGATGAGTCGTGTGTCTGATCCATTTGAGTCTCAATGTGTAACGTTGAGTCTAACATCCTTGTGTATTTCCTCAGAACACTTCCTTTCCACTCATTCATGTGATCATTTTAAAGAGTGATTTATGAATGCAGTTTAATTTACCACTCTATTATCCCTTATTTTCTAGATCTCTCTAGCAGACTAACTTACTTTCACCAAAAATGAAACCAATTTCTTTTCTTCTTCCAATAGCTACGTTATATTTCAACTGGAAATCCTTTTAATTCATTGCTTATTTCCTTAGGGTCTCCATTTCTGAAATTCACATGCTGCTAAGCCTTCAAATATTCAGTCTCTCCCAACCTGTAGTTTTGAGCCACACTGCCAGGGCATATCAATTGTACTTCACAGTTCAGAGTTTTGAATCGTGATTATATGAGGACTTTTTTCCTCCCTCTGACCTTTTATGGGTTAAACGGAGCCGAGCGGTCTATATAAAGCTCTTCCCTTCTCGAATTCTTTCCTTACAAGTACCTTTATTTTGACTTGCAGTACTTGGTGGATTAAGTGCTTGAAAAAAAGTGGTCTGCGTGCCATTCGTAAGTGAAAGTCAAAAACTCAAGAGCTTTATCGGGGAGAAGAAGGAAATGCTCAGGGAGTGTAATTGGTTGGGGTGTTCCCAAGCTGTCTGTCAACAGCTCCATCTCTATGAAGGCATGAGAACCCAAGAAACAAATGCAAAGCAAAAGCAGCAGCAGATAAGAGGTGGCTTTTTCATCCTGGAAGCAAATGCCTGTGTCCTCTGCACAGCACTTTCATACAGTTCCATGTGTTATTGTGGTAATGCGCTTGTCACCGACCACATCTGGCTCGCCAACAGTGATCTAACTAAGTGAAGAAAACACAAACATGACCAGAAAACAAGCAGCTGTGTTTTGATATAACCACCAGAACTCTTTCTTTGGTGCGGTTGCTTTAAGGGTTCTCTTTGTGTGTAAATCTTTATTTATTTATTTATTTATTTATTTAAAGTTTATTTATTTTGAGAAAGAGAGTGAGAGAGTGCTCTTGCACGCAGAGGGAGTGGGACAGAGAGAGAGGGGGAGAGGGAGAATCCCAGGCAAGCTCCATGCTGTCAGCACCAAGCCCCACTTGAGGCTTGATCTCATGAACCATGAGATCATGACCTGAGTGGAAATCAAGAGTTGGACGCTTAACCCACTGAGCCACCCAGGCGCCCCTGTAAATCTACTTTTAAAATATAAATTAGAGTGGGGCTCCTGGATGGCTCAGTGGGTTAATGGGCCGACTTCAGTTCAGGTCGTGATCTCACGGTTTGTGAGTTCCAGCCCCGCGACGGGCTCTGTGCTGACAGCTCAGAGCCTGGAGCCTGCTTCAGATTCTGTATCTCCCTCTCTCTCTATCCCTCCCCTGCTTGCTCTCTCTCTCTCTCTCTCAAAAATAAACATTTTAAAAAACATTAATATATATATATATATATATATATATAAATCAGAGTACATAATGTAACATTTTTGCCTCAATTTATTAGAAATGGACTGCGTTCATTGGAGGATTGTCTCAGTCCTTTGTTTGTTTTTTCGCACATTCATTGATTCATTCATTCCACAAACACTGAGCTTTTTATTTTTCACTGTGGGCCAGGCTCAGAGATTGTGATTCAGCTGGTATGTAGAGGGACTCGGGCATCGGTATTTCTAAAAAGGCCTCCAGGTATCTCTAATGGTTAAGAACCAGTGTTTAAAGGGATGCTTTTGACAGAGTTTTTTCCAACAGAAGTGTTTCTTTGAAGCATTACCATGAAAGAGTTTTTAGGTGAAGGGTGGAAACATCTTGGGATAAATAATAATAATGTGCCTTAATAATGAAGAATGATGACACTTAGTATTTAGTGAGTGCCATAGGTACGGGCTAGGTAATTCATATCTGGGGACACTTTCATTTTTACATTAGCCTGGTAAGGTGGGTATTATTGTCCTTGTTCTGTGTTGATGAAAAGATATTCAGAGAGCATGCCAAAGTTCCCATAGCTAGAAGTGAATTACCTGTTGGGATTTGGAGTCCATATACCTGACTCCAAAGTTTCATTGTTTCTACTCTGTGCATTCATTCAGAACTTTGGTTTTGAATGTACTGATTTGAATAACCAATTTTTTTTTTCACAGAGTATTTTCAGGCACATGATCTCATTCAATAATGGTGGTTGCATGAAGAGCTTAAGCATGGCATAGTAGAGGCACTAAGGCTCCAAGAAGGGGAGTAAACCACTGAAAACCACTCAGTCAGTTTTGCCTAGAACTCGAATTACGTATTCTAGGCTCTCCCACTGTTCCCCGGGGCTTCCTCATGTCTTTTTCATTTTCTGATTTTCAGAGGTAATAACTGCTTCACCCTTTGGGCAATAGAGCCAGTAGCCCAGCTGATTGGATCAACGGTTAGATTAGGCTAGATTAGGCTAATCAAATTTGTTTTCCCCTCCCCCACCCCAAGAATTCAGAACTGGTACTTGAAAAGGTTGGATCAGTTATCCCCAGGTGTTGAACTTATGTGCATACATCAGTAAAGAATGAAGTCACTTTAGGATGGTTTCTTAGGGACCAGGTAAACTGAGAACAGAACAGATTTATGGAGCAAAAGACATATCCTCTGAATCCTGAAAGAGAGAGAAGAGTGAATAGCTCTCTTGACTTCTGATGACTTTGCAGAGGTCATTTATTCTCCTTTGTGATCACTGACCTTAATTCCTGCCCTTGGGTTTTGTGAGTGACCCTTAACTTGATACAATGAACTCCTCTTCATTTGTGCAAATTCAGTGTTTCTCCTGCTTTAAACCAAAAAAACCTTTGACTAAGTTAATGACCATATTTTGGGGCCCACGTAAAAGTTACAATTTTGGGCTACCTTACAGTGAGTTACATTCCATTCCCAAATATCCTTAGTTTGGCCTATCAGTCTGGACTATTTTGACTGCAAATGGTACAAACTGAAATCAAACTAGCCTAAAGGCATGAGGGAAATTTCTTTGGTTGTTAGAATGAAGTGTCCAGGGCTTGCTTCTGGCATGGCTAGATGCGGTAACTTAAATGATGTCTTCAGGAAAGTGCCTCTCTCTCTCTCTCTCCTCCACTTCCCTCTCTGGAAGTTTTATTCTCAGTCACCGGCGGGCTCGGCTCTCCCTGTGCACCCTGTTGGTTTGGCAACACCCTGTTGGTTTTGCAAGGCAACAGGAATGGCTCTTTCCAGCCTGTGCCAGGGAAAACACCCAAGCCTGATGCTCATTGGCTCAGGCTGAGTCGGTAGTCCATCTCTGGGCCAATCATTGTAGAGAGGGAGATGAGGGCCCTCATGGGCCGGAAGTTGGGGTGTTTCCATCTAGAGCTGCTAATGGCACGTTTGTTTTGAACCACAGGGAGTCAAAGAAGGGTAGCTGCCCAGCAGGAAGGTTTCGGATTTACATCTGAAGGGGAGCCTGGCTCAGGAAAAGAATGACTGCTTGTAAAACTCATCTACTTGCTAATATTGAAACATATTTCTTCACCAGTACTTTGCTTTGTTGCCTTGATTTTTTTCCACAAACGTATACATCATTACATTCTTAATCTTGGTTGTTTCTTTGTTCTCAAGAGATTTACAGCTGGTAGATTCCAGGTTCATTGTTAGTCTTCTTGTTTACACCACCTGCTTATTTTATTTTAAAGTTGTGTTGTTGTCTTTAATTATTCGTTGGGCAAGTCATAATATCTTTGTATGAGGTATCTATTACATCTACCTGGACAATAATTTTAACACTAATCCAAATATAATGATTCAAATGCTTGATCCATTAACTTAATTCAGGTTGTTTTAATACCTTTTACACTGCATTTTGAACGTTTCTTACAAATGACAATGAACAAATCCCATGTGTCTATAAATCTGAGGATCATCAAGTGACTTGAGGAATCTAGACATCTAGAAATTATGTGGGAAAATTTCATCCAACCTTTCTTCTAAGAAAATCCAATCTCTTTTACGAAAAGAATTCTGTTAACTTTACCAAATCATCCCAACTGCTAAATTGGGCATTTGTTCAGTCCTTAGCACTTTGGAAGTCTTCCCTGCTTTGAAAATATTTGTTGATCCACCTTAACCTTTTTGAAATTCTTTACTTCTTTGGCTTCCATGAAAACATGTGCCTTGTTCTCCTTTCATCTCTTTGCCCACTCATTCTTTTCTGCTTTGTGATTTCATCATCCATCTCCAGCACTTTAAATATGGTGGCTCCCAAGATTCTGCCCATGGCCCTCTGACTTCCTCACTTAACTGACATACTTAATCCAAATGATCTCATCCACTTACAAATTTCCAGTCTCCAGCTATTTGCTGATGCCTCTTAGGACTAGAGCTCAGCCCTGACCTCTGTTCAGAGCGTTTCAAATTTATATATGCAACAGCTGGCAGACTTCTCCAGGCGCATGTCCCTAGGCACTTCCAGGGTAACACAACCAAAACTGAACTCAGGATCCTTCTCAGAAATCCACTTCTACTTTCTCTTTACCATTGCCATAATGAAGACAGGTCTCATCTTTCACTCCAACAGCTTTCCAGCTATTTCCCAGACTCCAGTTCTGTTATTCAAGCTCACCCCCAAGCCCGTGTCCCTTCTATGGTTTCCTATCAGTTTCAGGGTATACTCTAGTCCAGGAAACTTTTCTTAAAGACCAGCTAGTGAATCTTTTAGGCCTTGCAGACCTAAGCAAAATTGAGGCCATTATGTAAGCACTTATATAAATATATAAAATATAGTTATTTAAGAGAATGAAAGTTATTTTTAACTCATGGGTTGTTCAAAAACCTGTAGGAGCCCAAATTTGGCTATCAGGCCCTACTTTGCCTTCCCTTGGTCTAGTCTACTCTCCTCATGGGGTGCACGAGGTCCTGCTTGATCTGGCCCCTCGGTTTCCTCTCTGGT
This sequence comes from Lynx canadensis, assembly GCF_007474595.2. Lineage (NCBI taxonomy): Eukaryota > Metazoa > Chordata > Mammalia > Carnivora > Felidae > Lynx > Lynx canadensis. Next base: position 36,581,754 of record NC_044304.2, read on the forward strand.
CTCATTTCTCACTGCTATCTGCCTCCCACTTTGCAAGGTCTTGCTCCATGCTGTTTCCTGCCTCTGGACTTTGCTTATGCTGTTTTCTCGGCCTGGTGTGCTTTTCTCTCCTTAAATTCTGTACCAGACCAATTCCTGTGCATTTGGTATACTCGGCTCAAGGACCTTTTCCTCTAGGGAGAGTTCTCCATAGTCTTCCCCATCTCTTAGCGAACTTAACGTGCCCTTCTGAGTTCCCACAATGCCCTGTGCTTGTTCCCATCATCTCCCATCACATGGCAGCCCAGCTGTTTGTTGTGATTTCTGTATCAAGTTGATGAGCAGAACTGGATCTTATTTGTCCTATATCCTCAGGGCTTAGCACAAGCCTTGGCACAAAGCACACATCCAGTAAATGACACTTAACTCTGGCACTGTCTATTCCCCTTTGACAGAGGAAGAGTATTGTATCATAAATAAGTTCCTTGAAACATCTAAATTGCAACCTAACCACCTATAGTGTCATTGACCTAATTCTAGCGGCAGGAAGACCTATTCAATTTTAATACTTCGAAAGTCATTTATTGTTAGCTAGTTCCTTTGGGTGGTGTATGGCCTTAATAATACCAAGGCCAGGGATTCAATAGCTGTTTAGTTGAGAATACTTTACTCTGTCAAGTGACCGACCACAGGCTATGTCCTCAACTCAGCTGGCTGGCTGTTTTTCAGATTCCTGCCATTTGTCACTTATTATAACTGTAGATTCCAGACACAGAAATCCATCACCAATGGCTAGGGAAAACTGTTTAAAGCACATGCCTCTGACTAGAAAACAGAACATGCTCCTTGTAGGAAATGAACAGCATGTAAAAAGAATATTTAATATATAGAATAGAATAGAAAAAGAAAAAAACATCAAAAAGTTCAAAAATCTTTCAGCCATAATTCCACCAACAGGAGTCAAGGACTGTTAAAATGTGGGCATGGACCTGGGGGCACCTGGGTGGCTCAGTTGGTTATGCATCAGACTTCAGTCAGACTTCGACTCAGGTCATGATCTTGTGTTTTATGGGTTTGAGCCCAGTGTCAGGCTCTGTACTGACAGCTCGGAGCTTGCTTTAGATTCTGTGTCTCCCTCTTTCTCTGCCCCTCCTCCGCTTGCATTCTGTCTTTCTTTCTTACTCAGAAATAAACAAACATTAAAAAAATGTGGGCACGGATCTTCTTCTATAATATTCATCATTGCTATGCTTCTGTTTATGCCATTTTGTTTCCTGATTCTTTTCTTTACTTAACATTATATAGACAGCATTCTCCCAGGCCGCTAAGCCTCTTTACAAGTGTCACTTGTAAAGAATGTAATGTAAAAGTCTTCCCTTGTTCTAACCCTCCAATACAGGTTCAAATGTTAGTGAAATCATTTTTTTTTTCTATCTAAGCAAGCAAACGTTAGCCAGCATGTAGAATTGGCATTAGGGCTGAAACAAATGAAGAGATAATTTGATTCTTTCTCTTGTTTCACAGATGAAAAAAACGGAGGTGCAGAGAATGTAGGATTTATCCTAGGGACCACAACCAGTATAAGAATTCTACTGCAAACAATCCAGGATTCTTTCCAACAAATGTGGTTCAAGATCATGGTGGCTCAGAGAGAGCAACCAAGATGGTGCCTATCTTTTCTTTTTCAGCGTGTGTGCCATTTATACCTCTAATTGTGGACGGCGATCCCCTTGGGTTCAATGGCACCTTCTATTCTCTCATCCCCGCAATCTGCCACCCTCTCCAATTTCTTATCGTTAAAAACAATTACATTCTGTGTACAAAAGGGTGAAAATAAACACACATGCAACATATTTTATATATTCCACCCATTTATGGAGACAGAAATATCCCTGTTAAACCCAGCTCATTAGTACATGGATTTGGTCATATTTTACCAGCAAATGAAATTCAAACATGCATTCCATAACCTTTTCTGTGAAGAATCTTAAGAGAGAAAATGCCATGAATGAGAAATAAAGACTAAGTTAACAGAAAATGTTCACCTGAACTGGGCACTTGTGAGCAAAAATACAGGACTGTAGAATTCACATTCTATTTGAGAATCGTTAAGTACGGAAAGAATGAAAAATGGCGGCTCTCATGTATTACTTGCAGACATAAGGTTCACGTTTATTTGTCTTGGCCATCAGGTTTTTCTGAGTGGGAACGTGACCATATGCTTCCTTTTCTAGGAGCACAACCTTTGCTAGTCAATATGCTGGCTAGGGAGCAAAGGATGGCTTTACAGCATATTTAATTCCATCCTTCACTTTGAAATGAAAATTGATGTCAGTTCTCCCACCCCATCAAGCTGTTTTCCAAATGCTAAACTCTTCTGTCTTTCATCAAACTTCCTCCTATCTCATTTGTCAATGTCCTTTTACTTCCACAAATATTTTCTACTAAAGTTAAAATTAAAATGAACTCCTTTCTATCTTACCCACTACCCCATACTAATACTGCCTTAGTTCTTAGAAGCCTAGAAATAGAAGACCTCAGAAGAATTCCCAAGAAAGAGAGCATCAGCCCTATCCTAGGGATAGGGAGTCTCCTTGGAAAGAGAGAGAGATAGAGAGATAGAGATAGATAGAGAGAGAGAGATAGAGAGAAGTGTCCCACTTACCCTCTTTTGGCATCTCCCAGGAAGGGATAAGTTATTCATACCAGGTAAAGAGAACACTTTGGCATTTCAAGTTCAACAGCCTTACTTTCTATGACCTCTCATGTAATTTCCTTGTAAAGTTGCCAGAGAGAAGATGAAGAAGGAGTGAAACATTCAAGAATCAATGTAGAATAAAGGAAAGCCAACAGTCCTAATTTACCGCGCCTCCTGTAGGCTACTCATTGACTAAATTCTTCACATTATCGTACATGGATCTTCAGGAAAATCCTGGAGTTAAAGGTGTTAATAAGGTCCTCTTTTAGATAAGAAGACTTAAGTTTAGAGAGTTTAAAACACTTACCTAAGCTCACACAGATAATAAGTGGCACAGCTGGAATCAAATCCAGATTTCCTTTGATCTCAGAGCCCTTGCTATTAACTCCGAAATAATACACCTTTTGGGTCAGGTGTCCATGGAAGAGGATGAGCTGATAAGTGACAACCGGTAGAAGGATAAAAAGTAGGAACTTGCTGCAACAAGAAACTGCAGAGATTACCTGGGAAGAGTGGAAAGTGGTGGCCTCACCTTGGGTGAGTAGAGAAGGGTGAGAAACATATGCCAGACAGAATTCTGATGGCAGAAGGTCAGTCCCAAATGATCCTACCCCTTCAGCTTAAACTGCTGAGAAGACAACTGTGAGGAACTGGTAGTGATCAGGAATGGGAGTGGCAAGGGAAGATTTTTCTGAGGGGGCGACATTTGAGCTGATCCCTGAATAAAGACAAGTCAGCGATGGGAAAATCTTAGAGCAAGGAATTTGGGATGAAGAAAACAACAAATACAGAGATTCCAAGGCAGAAATAAATTGGACTAGTTGAGAAAAAAAGGAGACCCAAGTGCCTAGAATGGAATATTAAATGATAATTTTCAGAAAAGGATAAAAGCATGACTTTATATAAATATAAAATAAACATTTGGTAAGGATTTTATTTATCTGTGATGGAACCTGGTAGATGTTATCAATGCTTCAAAGAAGTCACAACAAAACATATTTATATGGAGTAAAGGAATATCGAATGTGCAAAGGGAGGCAAAATTAGCTCCTTTCACCGTAGGGGAGGGAAGTCAATTGATCTTCTGGGCAGAATAGATTTGCATGTCTAGAGACAAGAACTACTTTGCATTGCCAAATTACAGAATTGTGAAAATAGCTTCCATAGAATCAGAATCAGATATCCTGGAAGAACGTCCTGTAAAGTCTATTAGATAATGTATTGTTTTCCATGGAAGTGCAAAGTTTCTCCTACAGTCTGATTGTGAGGGATAATAATAGGAGATGAGACGGAAGTAGTCATGACTGAGATCCTGCATGGTCTCTGAACGAAACAGTGACTTTCGACTTTATTTTAAAGGGAACAGGAAACCATGAGACATTTTTAAAGTCAGGGAGAGGCATGTTCTGTTTACCAGTTTAATCAGGACCACTTTGGCTGCTGGGTGAAGACGAAATTCTGTGGGGTGTAGAAACATCTAAGTAGCTGGAATGTAGTGTTAAACAGGTTTGTCAAAAAAGATAAAAGCCATGACTCTCATACAGATATAAAATAAACACTTGTTTTGTTTTAAGGTTTGTTTGTTTATTTATTTATTTATTTATGAGAGCAAGAGCAAGCTGGGGAAGGGCAGAGAGAGGGGAAGAGAGAGAGAATCCCAAGCCAGCTCCACACTGCCAGCACAGAGCCCGAGGTGGGGCTCAAACTCACGAACTGGGAAATCAAGATTCGGACGCTTAACCAACTGAGCCACACAAGGAGCCCCTCAAATAAGTACTTGTTAAAGATTTTATTTAATTCATTAATCAGTGAGGCAAACCAGCAGGCAATCTAATGAGATATTGTGGCTTGGACCAGGAGGTAGCAGTGAAAATGGAAAGAAGTAAATGGATTCAAGATGGAAGAACTCGCTCTTGTTTTTCTAGAGTTTCTAGAGTCTTGTTGCTAAACGAGACAGAGACAAAAAGCCTTGACTTCTAGGGCTGGAAAAGGAGGATAAGAAAAAGAAGACTTTAGCCTTGGACCGAAGGATGGGTGATTCTGCAAGAAAGAACAAGGTTAGAAGCTGAAGGCATCAATTTTTTCAAAGGCAGTGAGAAACTAACTAAAGGACACCAGAAAGTGGAAATGTTATCCATACGACATGAAATGGTGGTTGATAATTATCCTAACAGTCCTGAACTTGTGGCCTCAAAATTCCTTCACACTTAGTCAAAATAATGCTGGGGAAATGGATAAGAAGGTACCCACCTGAAAGACAAAAGGGGCCAAGTTTATAATCCTTAAGCATTCACCTATAGAGTAGAAATCCACCCCTCACCCGTTCCTCATCACTACCTGGCCTTATGATCCAGAAATTTCCCAGTACAAGTGTCAGCAGGAAGCCAATTACGGGAGTCTTGTTTGGGGGCTGCCTGAGGGGACTGATTCCATGACAGTTACCATGCCCTTGTTTGACAGATGTGAAAATCAAGTCTTGAAAAGGCTAAAGACACAAAGGGGTGGTTAGTCACTGGAACCCAGCTTGTGGACCCTCACCAGCACTCCCCTCACTGCACTGGACAGCCAGCTCTCTACACTGCAGATTAGTTCAAAACATCAAGCTCCATTCTCTGCATCAGCACTGTGCAAGAGCATTTTCTGGAATGATGAAAATGTTCTATACCCATGATTTCCAATACATTAGCCACTAGCCACACGTGGCAATGGATGACTGCAATGTGTCAGTGAGACAGGGTAACTGAATTTTTTACTTTGCTTAAATTAAATGTTAATAGTCACATGTGGCTAGTGGTTTACTGCCTTAAATCATGCAGTTTTATACCATAGCAAGCTGTGTGTTTCTTTTTTTGTGTGGTAATTTTTTAAATGTTTATTTAATATTTTGAGAGAGGGAGGGAGAGAGAGAGACAGAGAGTGAGCAAGTGCATGCACAAGTGGACGAGGGGCAGAAAGAGAAGGAGACAGAGAATCCCAAGCAGGCTCCATGCTGTCAGTGTAGAGCCTGATGCGGAGCTCAATCTCGTGAACTGTGAGATCATGACCTGAGCCACAATCAAGAATTATACACTTAACCAATTAAGCCACCCAGGCACCCCTCAAGCTGTGCATTTCTTGGAAGAGCTATATTGTACAGGTTTGTCTATTGCTTTTTGTCATCCCTAAAATTTGAACACTTTTTCTGTGGTTGAGGAATATTCTATTTATGAGTTTGTGTCCCCCCAAAGTAGAAGTTGATATTTTCTTCTGGTGTTTACAACTAATAACTCTAACTGTAGATAGCAAAAAAAAAAAATCCTGCCCCTCAATTTTTAGCCAAGAGGAAAGTGTGTCTATCAGTCAGGGAAGCTAAGTTTAGCTGCAGTAACAAACAATCTAAAATCCCACTGATTTACACCATCAGAGTTTATTTTTCATTCCTGTTACACACCATGGCTATTGTTGATTGGCTGGTGTTCCATGTTTGTCTTCACTCCAAGATTTAGGCTCTTGGAACAGCTTCTATCTGATACGTTGTTGATGTCATGGGAAAGACAAAAGAGAAAAATAGTGAAAAACAGGTTGGTTCTTAACGCGTCTTCTTGGAAGCCATAGTTCTCTCTATGATTCATGGGCAGAAGCAAGTCATTTGGCTACTCTTGAGTTCAACAGAGTTGAGACACATAAACCTTCTTCAGAAGGTAGACAGGGTATTCTGGACAATAATACATTCTATAGCACCTACAAATAGCTAACATTTATTGTGTGCTTAGTTTATATCGGCTAACAGACCAAGCCTTTTATATATAGTATCTTAATTTTTATAATGATCTAGTTTTATTATTCTCTCCATTTTACAGGAAAGAAAACAGAGGCTTAGAAAGATTGAGGGTGTTGCCCTGAGTCACATAGTTCATAAGCAGTGGAGGCAGGATTTCAACATCATTCTCTTTGACTCCAAACCCCATGCCTGCTTCCTTTTAAATTACTGCACTGCTTTTTTTTTTTATGTAGGAAAAATATTTCTGAGAGAGGTGGGGAAATAAATTAGATTTCTAGAAAAACATACTTTCCTTCAAGTCCTCAGTTTAACACTCTAAGGTTTCTGGAAACTATGGAATCTAAACCAATCTTCTATACCATTCCTTTGATCCCAAATGTTTTAGGACTCTAGCTTAATTGTAAAAACAATTTTTTACACTAATAAAATTCTTCAGCTAATTTTTGCTGAGGTATTTGTCTCTCATTTATTGTTAAAATTTTGCTGTGATAGAACAAACAAAAGCTTTCCCTTCCCTCCCCTAATATAAATTGCTTCTCCCAAAAGAAACACAAACATAGCTGGTTTGTTATCCTTCAAACATTACTTGACATATTTATAAATATATGTACGTTATATATAAGGTTTTCAGTAATTTCATTTTATACAAATGAGATTATATTACCCTGTTACTCCTTAACTTGTTTGTTCTTTTATCATATCATGGGTATCTTTCCACAGTGTTATATAAAACACTGCTTCATCCTTTTTAATGATCCACTGTATCTTGTAAAGAAGAGTTTAAATTGTGATTCCAATAGGTCATGTTCTCTTTTTACCCATGTAGGTCTGGCACTCTTACCAGGCTCATAAAAAGAATGCTGGTTCTGAACTTCTTCAACATGAGCACCGTTCTATTTCCCCCTCTGGTATATCTCCAGTGGAAATCATTTTTCTCTTGCATATATTTTATTACCTGGAGTGTTTCATTTCTTGCTGCCCAGAGCTGGTCTTCGGCGTGAAGGAAGCTTTGTTGTTAACAATTGTTCTGTTCGGAAAAAGTAGGTTCCCAGATGAATGGACCAGCAATGTCCTCCAGTAAACCCTTTCAAAATGACCATCTATGCAACCATCTTTGTCCATATGAGTATTCTCTGAGGAACAAGTAATTTCATATGAGCTGGGGCATACCCACCTCCCAATTTTGTGTAAGAGGCTGTAACGAACAAGCAGATTAGTATTTAATACACTAATCTGTACAGTGCTCTCCTCAATAAAGCTTTAATTATTTTAGATGATCGTGAAGGTAGCCAACATGCTTAATACATTGTACAGCACAATGCACAAATCACCAGAACGAGGGAAATTACAAGTCCAAGGAAAATGAATGGTCAGTTCACAGTTAGAGAAGAGCAGGTCGTCCACAATGCCATTTGATCTGGAGCTGAATAATCTCACCGGCAGCAGCACTGAAGCTTTTAGCTTGTATGTGCAAGGGGCTTTTAAAAATCATGTACATCCCGAGAATTTAATTTTAAAGCTCCCCATGGGGGGTGGCCTCTGTGAGCCTGACTAAGCTGAAATGTTCTGGTTCAAAACGGGAGAGAGACATGGAGGAGGGGGTCATAAACCAAGCTCCTGGAAAGCTCCCGGGGTTATGTCTTCAGGGACCAAAGCGTCTGAGGGTTTTGTCATGGTTCCAGAACGAATAACTCACACAACTAATTAAGAATAGTCTCGGATAATTAACATCTGTGCAACCAGACAGTTTTGCCTCAGGACCATTAAGAAGCAAATCCAAAAGTGAATGGTATACAATGAGCGATGGGTGCCTCAGGAGAAATACCTCCGCCTTTTGTCCCAGTTGGCAGACGGTTCTGAGATGCATTTCACAAGGCTCCTTGGGAGGTCCCAGAGGATGCTGCAATGGTCACATGGAGCAGTGGCTTTACATTGTCTGTCCCACCTTCTCTGTGGCACTCCCCGTCTGTCTCTCATGCCTGCTCCCTGGGGTCACTTCCCGCAGAAGCCGTTTGCGTGCTCACCACGCACGCACACGCACACACACACACACACACACAGCACACAGGAGCCCGCAGAGTAATCGGCAGGGTTTGGAAGCACAAAAGATGCCTAGGAGGAGGTAAGGGAGAGAATGGAAAAAAGGTCTCTCTAATTGGTATCTTGAGAGTTGAAATTAAGTTGGGATATATCAAAATATAATGAATTCAATGTAAGAGATCCACTGTGATATAAATCCTATACTAATCAGACTAGATTAATTAGAATGATTTACAATTCAAGACATAGATAAACTTAAAGTCATTCCTGTTTTGTCTGTTTCAAAATGAACCTTTTTTATGTATATGTGGAAATATACATACATAAAATATAAATATATAATATTAAAAATAAGAAAGCATGTTTATATAATACATGTTAATTTATATCTTTAATATATTTTATGCAATTATATATTTTGTATATTTAATTATAAATGTATATATTTATATACATATAAATATAGCTCATAACAGTAGCTTTTGCTGAGGTTCAGGTTGGAAGGTGAAATGGGTCCCTTACAAACAAGAGAGCTCAGAAAGGCTCATTTCTTAGTACATCCCTTCTGTATCTTCAATTTTGCCTCACATGCATATATTACCTAAGCAAAAACTTAATTTTAGGAACATGCTTTTTGGAACAAGAATGCAGAACCATGTGATAATACAAGTTGTGATAGGCCTCCCCAGCAATAAACACTGCCAATGGTTTGGTGTGTGTCCTTGTGGATCAATGGCCCCCACCCTGGCTGTGTATTAGAAACGTGCACACACGCACACACACACACACACACGCACACACACACATGTGTAATAGCTCAATAAGTATTTGCAGACTATTTTACTGGTCATCTAATTTGGCTTTTTGATTTCTTTTAGTTACACAGTAATAGATTTTATGTTTCAGTCTTGCTGAGTTAGTATCACTGATTCTAAATTTGTCTTTCCCATCGTAATACATAACAGGAATATTTCTCTCTCTCTATGTATATATATATATTTATCCATATAGATATACAAAATTATATATATAATTACATATATTATGTAGTAAGCCTATATATTGGTAGTAAATATAAAGCTATCTTGATAGTAATAATTAAGATGCTTCAAACTAATATAAGCCAAAGAAAGGTATATTATATGAAAATATTGAGATGTGTTATGGAAGTGAAAGTTAGCTGCTAACACAAACACTAAATCTTCAGTGGCCTAGCAAAGTAAAAGTTTGTTTCTCACTCATTTCATAGACCAGTTGGGTCTTCACTAGGTGGCCTTCCACAAGTTGATTCAGGGATGTAGGTTCATTCTAGCTAAGAGTTGCACTAGGTCTCACATCCTCTGATGAATTCTGTTCATTACCCATCAATGAGCAAAGAGAGAGGACCTGGAAAGGTCCAATGGAGTACTAGGGAGCCACATCTGGAAATACACATCCCTTCTGTCCATATTCCATTGGCTGGGACTCAGTTACACGGTATCACTTAAAAGCAAGGGAGGCTGAGAAATGTAGGCTAACTGTGTGCCCCAGAATAAGAGGAGAATGAAGGTGCTGGTACACAGTAGCAGCCTCTGTCATAAGCAAGAAATGTAGTTTGGACCACACAAAATTAATTAATGGGTTGGATCCCTAGCAGCTAAGGCTTCTTTTCCTCTCTGAGGCCTGTCATCTATCTGTCTTTTCTTCTCCCTGCACAGCTATTCCATACTTTTCTCCCTCTCCTTTCCCCTTCTCAAGAAGTCTCTGTCTCTGTGTCTCTCCCCCCTTCTTTCTCTCCCTCTCCAGGTAGATCCTAGAGAACATCTGATCTTTTGTCAGACAAAGCACCTGCTGTCAAAATAAGTATCTAATTCTACTCATAAGTGCTACCAAATAAGAGTTCAGCTTGCAATGAAAGTCTATGATGAGAGTCTAAACTTAGTTGGGGAGGGCTTCTCTGAGGTAGTAACCCTTAAGCTGAGATCTGAAGAATGAGTAGGGATAACAGGGGACAGGGAGAGGAATGGTGGAGAGCTTCAGGCAGAGGAAACAGCAGTTTTTACATAGGTTGTCAAGGAGAGGCCAAGAATGCTACCCGGGTTGGTCTAGAGTAAGCAGGAACTTCTAGACCATGATAAGAATTTTGGATTCTTTTTCTTACACCATGAAAGGTCAATGACTCCTATTTAAATATTTATTCTTTAGAATAAAGGTTACTCTAACTCTTAAGCTTGCTCTTCAAAAATGAGCAAGAGTAGCATCATTGATGGGGCGCAGTGGTTTTGACCACATGTTTGAATACAGCCGTAAGGAGTGGACAACCCAACCATGGCCAAGCTATACGTTACTAACCACAAAGCCCTCTCTTCCTCCGATTAGCTAATCTGTGCCATTGAGAATGTGAAACAAAGTCATCAAGATTTTAAAGTCCTGGAGTTAAAGTCTTGGGAATGATTTTTTATAATGTATAATGTATAATTGCTTAAAAATTGATACATGCAGCAATTATCAGGCAAAGATTGAGCTGAGACATGCCTATTCCATTTACACTAAGGTTCTCTTTACAGTGTTTTATATGGCTACTCACTGGTTGAAATATTAGCAACATTGATTCTCTGTACAGTACTTACCACAACACGTATTTCCTTGCTCCAGATGAAAAGTCAATGGGCAGAAATGTGCTGTTAATGATGTGTTGGCATGGCATTTCCTGTATTACAAAATACAGCCCAAAACATTAAAATATCCTCTTATCAAGTGCAAAGTTAAACAAAGTTGTTTGACTAAATGAGTATAAATAAATTTCTGGTAGTAAGAGTACAAAATGTAGTGAGGGGAAATGCATCCATGACTATATAAACACGGACTGTTTTTACCATTTGTCAAGTATTCAGTGAGAAAAAGAAACCTAGCATATTCTTACAGACTAAGGACTGAATATAAATCGTACAAAATATAGTTTTAAATTATCATGAGACTTATGCTGTAAGAGTCTTGCACTTAGTTCTCTAACAATCATTTCATATGCGATTGCAGCTCTAGTATTTACTAGGTATATGGCCGTAGGCAATTTATTTAATCTCTCTGAGCCTCGGTTTTCTCACCTGTAAAATGGTTATCTTCATTAGATCTATTCTATTTGTTCATTGTGAAGACGGAGATAGTCTAAAGCACTAGTACAATTCCTGGTGCTGAATAAAAGGCAGGACTCAGTAAAAGATAGTTCTTATCTCTTGAGGAGTCTGGGTGACTCAGTCAGTTAAGCACCCAACTTCGGATCAGGTCATGATCTCGTGGTTCGTGGGTTCAAGTCCTGGGTTGGGTTCTGTGCTGACAGGTCGGAGCCTGGGGCCTGCTTTGGATCCTGTGTCTCCCTCTCTTTGCCCCTCCCCCACTTGTGCTCTGTCTCTCTCTGTCTCAAAGAAATGCGTAAAAGTTAAAAAAAAAAAAAAGATAGTTCTTATCTCTAAAAAAATTTCATAACTACTCTTAAGAATCAAAGTTTCTATGAGTTCACTCAATAAAATCTGGTTTTGAGATGCTGCTAGATATTTCGAGGAAGATACACAAAGAAATACAGACCTCATTTCCCCTACCTTTGAAGAATTTATAGTACCTTTGTGGGGACTATCACTAAGTGAGGTTCAATAACCTACCAGGAAATACTGTGATTCAGCAATAAATTGACACCATAGACCTACATTTCCTGAAACTTAAGACCTTTTTTAAAGAAAAGTGTTCTCTCAGACTCCCAGGGTTTACCTGAATTATTTTTACTATAATACTATTTAAATATGTACAAACATAAAAGCATGTTATAAACTCCCTATTATTCTTAACTATAAAACAGTAACAAAAAAGAAAACAAGTAAAATTAAAAACAAGCTATAAAATCCATAAAAATTCAAATAAACAGCATCTAACATAGCTAATAATGTTGCTGAAACCAAATGGTGTTTTAGAATTTTTTGATTGGGGTCAACAGGGATGGAGGAAAGGCTTTCTAAAGACTTTCTGGAAAAAAGAGAGGGTTTGAGATAGCAAAGAAGGTGAAGAGGAACAATATAAGCAAGCTTTCTTCAGAGAGTAAATCAGCTGCCTGGGAACCTGATGAAAAGAAGGGGAAAAAAATAAGATGGGAAGTGAAGGTTACAAAGTTAGAAAAATTCTCTTTCAAGCTAAGGGGTATCTGCACTTATTTGAAGACAAGAAGAAATAACCAATTGAAAGAGAGACACTGATGATCGAGGGAAAGCCAGGAGGGAAGAGTTTGTCAGTATCACTGCAGTTCTATATTTTTTAAAACTTTTATTATTGAAGTACAATGGATATATGATGTTATATTAGTTTCAGGTGGTCAACATAGAAATTTAATAATTCTATATATTATGCAACATTCACCACAATAAGTGTATTTATTGTGTATTTATGTCATCACACAATGTTATTATATCATTGACTCTATTGCCTATGCCATACTTTTCATCATTATGAATTATTTATTTTATGATGGGAAGTTTGTACCTCTTAATCCCTTCTATCTTGCCTATTCCTCCCCCTTCCTCCCCTCTGGCAACCACCAGTATGTTCTCTGGATTTATGAGTCTGTTTCTGTTTGTGCATTTGTTTTGTTTTTTAGATTCCACATATAAGTGAAATCATATGGTATTTGTCTTTCTCTGCCTTATTTCACCTAGCTCAACACCCTCTAGGTCTATTTCTTCTTTTTTTTTTTTTTTTTTTCAACATTTATTTATTTTTGGGACAGAGAGAAACAGAGCATGAATGGGGGAGGGGCAGAGAGAGAGAGGGAGACACAGAATCGGAAACAGGCTCCAGGCTCTGAGCCATCAGCCCAGAGCCCGACGCGGGGCTCGAACTCACGGACCGTGAGATCGTGACCTGGCTGAAGTCGGACGCTTAACCGACTGCGCCACCCAGGCGCCCCTAGGTCTATTTCTACTATAGTACTACCCTTATCTATCCAGCACCTTTGCTCCCCTTTCTTTCAGTGACAGACTCCAACCTCATCTCACTCCGCTGTGATTGGTCAATGAAAGGGCTTCTGAAACAAGCTAGCCAATCAGATTGTTTCTTCTGAGATTTGAAACTTAAGCAGATACTTCCTTCCATCATTTTATGACACCATCCCTGAGGAAAGAACCACATGCTCTACTGCCGAGGTCCTTAGTAGGTCTTTCTTTTCTTTTTTCTAACATTCTTGTATAAATCAGTCTTTGCTTAAACTATCCAGAGGTACAGTAAGTTAAATGAAACTAAAAGAACATTAACCAGTATGTAGGTAGGGACTCTAAACATTGATGTAGAGAGCCATTTTCCTTTCTTTGGGACCCAAGGAAAGCATAAGGGATAGGTGTTAATCACAAGCTGACAGGTAGATGAAGGGGTTCAGGTCAAATGACCTCAAACTTCTTAACAAACTAAGAATTGGACTGTCTGCCAAGTATGAGGTGATAGAATGTGATTTTTAAAATAACTTAACACTAGGGGCACCTGGGTGGCTCAGTCGGTTGAGCGTCTGACTTTGGGTCAGGTCATGATCTCGCAGTTTGTGAGTTCGAGCCCCAGGTCGGGCTCTGTGCTGACAGTTCAGAGCCTGGAACCTGCTTCAGGTTCTGTGTCTCCTTCTCTCTGCCCCTTCCCCGCTCATGCTCTGTCTCTGTCTCTCAAAGATGAATAAACGTTAAAAAAAATTTAAAATAACTTAACACTTGAAAACATTTTATGTACTGATCTTGTGGTACAAAATCTCTGTAGAGAGAGATCCAACAGTCTTTAGAAGATTTTTTGATGAAACCAATTGCAAGCCTTTGAAATCTAGGTTTAGAATTTGAGTCCAGTTTTCACAAGGAAAAGGGAAGCTAGTCTGCACAATTAAGGGAAGGAAGAAGTTAGATCTGGTATGTGTTGGCAGATGGATAATCTTGAGAAGAGTAGTAACAGGACTCAACACTATTTAGAGAAAAGGTGAGGGTGGAATGTCCCCCTGCAGTCTTGCAGAGTGGGACTTTGATGAGATTAGAACTGACTAGTGAAAGAGGATTTACTATGGCTTTTTGCTGAGTGGTGTGTGATTAAAAAAAAAAAAATCTTCTATACAATCTTTCCTAAGAAAGTTCTCATCAATGTTCCATCATTCTTCTCTGTTTGGGGGATAGTAGGACATTTGCTTGTGCAGGGGAAGCAGGGAAGGGCAAACTAAGAGGGCTGGAGAAGATGCGGATCTCATACGGGTTACACAATTACTTGGGAATCAACAAGTGACAATAAAAGGTTTTCAACTAAGAATCTGCCCTAGAAAGAGTTGTGTGTGTCCTAGGATTTGCTCTGACAATGCGATGGTTAAGCGTAGCCTGGAAGCAAAGACTGAAAAACACAGGGAGGTGGAGGTTGTGTAGATTCTGGTTTTGAAGTAGTGAGTAGCTTGATAAATCCTCTTTCAAAAACAGCAACAACAAAACCTACAAAACTAGGCAAAATTGTCAAAAACAGTCATTTTGGGGCTCTGGAAATGGACCAAAAGGAAACAACAATTTGAAAAGCATATATTCATGAAAAACTGCTGACCTTCGAGTAAGAACAGTAGAAGTCTGTGGCTTTCTTGCCTGTGGCTACTCCCACACCCCACCCCAGATTGGCCAGCACACCAATTCTATCAGATGAGACTGACCATGAAAACTGACAGCCTTGTTGCAAGAGGAGCAGGCTAACTTGATTTCGAGCAGAGAGTGGAAAATTGGCAACTGGGGTGAATGGGAAAGGGCTAGAGCCCTCTCTCTGAGCCCAGGATTTCAGTCCCTCTGGGGGGAAGGGAATAATAGACTGAAGGACTATCAAAAACTTTAATAGGGATATGAGTTAGCCATTGAAAGGTTTAATAACCATTCTACAGATCACTGGCTGTCTGGGAGCCATTCTTATGCACAATGGGAGAACTGAGAGTTGTGGAAAGTAAATGTTAGGGCAGACTTGAATATTGCCTAAATTTTGAATGCTTGCCTCAAACCAAACACAGATCCACAAGCAGATGGTGGAAGCCTTTTGAGCTTAAGATATTTTGCACAACCACTGGCCGATCGCTGGTTGAACACTAGGTTATGTAGACATAAGCTAAACAAAGAAAATAAAGAAAAACTGAACAGAGGCATCAGAGGCTGCACATTGTGAGGTAATAATCTAATTCTATAGATTAAGTACAGGCAAGTTGCTTTAAACAGCAAGAAACAAACATTAGCAAATAAAACTCACCATAGGAAAAAAGGAAAATTGCAATCCAGTGTTGCTATAATAAATTATCTAAAATATCCAGTTTTTAAATTGTGAGAACTAGAAAACCAGGAGAGGGTGACCCATATTCAAGACAAAAAGTAATTAGTAGAAACTGTCTCTTCATGGGTCTAGGTGCTGGATTAACTCAATGAAACTATTACAAGTATGTTCAAATAATTAAAAGAAGCCATGTTTAAAGAACAAAGGAAAATGTGATGACCATAACTCAACAATAGGGAATATCAACAATGGAACAGAATCTATTAAAAAGAAACAAATGGAGGGACACCTAGCAGGCTCAGTCAATACAGCTTGTGACTATTTTTTTAAATGGTTATTTATTTTGAGACAGAGAGAGCAGGGGAGGGGCAGAGAGAGGAGGAGAGAGAATTCTGCACTAATAGCACAGAGCCTGACATAGGTTCAATCTCACAAACCATGTAAGCAGAGACCCAGAGTCTGACACTTAACTGACTGAGCCACCCGGGTGCTCTGAACATGTGACTGCATGTGACTCTTGATCTCTGGGTCACGTGAGTTTGAGCCCCATGTTGGGCTTAGAGCCTACTTGAAAAAAAAAAGAAAAAGAAAAGAAAAACGTAGGAATGTTAAAGTTGAAAAATACAACAATCATAATGAAAAACTCACCAAATTGACACAATAGCAAAATTGAGAAGGCAGAAGAAAAAGTGAACTTGCATAAAAATCAGTAGAACTGATTCAGTCTAGAAGACAGAGAGAAAAAAGATTGAAGAAAAATGAAAGCCTTGGAGATCTATGGGACAACATCAAGTGCATTAATAAGTGAAAAATGGGTACCCCAGAGAGAGAGGAGAAGTAAAAAAGGGCAGAAAAAAAATTTGAAGAAATAATGGCCTAACACTTTCCAGATTTAATGAAAAGTATTTATCTATAGATCCAAGACTTGCCAGGAGCTCTAAGTAGATAAGCAGGGAAATTCTCGTCTAGAAAGACAAAGAAAAGTTCTCAAAAGCATCAAGAATAAAAGGACTCATTACATAGAGTCAAACAATCCAACTAACTGTTGACTACTTATCAGGAAAAATGGAGGCCAGAAGGCCTCAAACTGCTCAGAGGAAATGCTTATCAACTAAGAATTTTACATCCACTAAAATTGTTTTTGAACAATGAAGGCCAAACAGAAACAAATTCAGGTAAACAAAGGCAGAGAGCATCCATTGAGAAAGGCCTGCTCTACAAGATATGCTAGAGGAAGTGCTTTAGGCTGAGAGCAAATACCTTCAGGCAGTAATTCAAATCCTTGAGAAGGTAAAAAAAAGCACAAGAAATGGTAAATATAAAAGATGATGTGGGTAGATTTTTCTCTTAACTTCTTAAATAATTTAAGATTGAATAAAGCAGTCACTGTAACACTGAATGCAAGTAGTAACCATCAGAGAGCTGGAGTGGTAATATTAATATCAGACAAAATAGACTTTAAGACAAGAAATATTGCTAGAGATAAAAAGAAAGGTTTAATAGTGGTAAAATGGTCAATATATCATGACAGTATTACAATTATAAATGTGTATGTACCTGACAAAGGATGCCCAGAATACACGAAGCAAAAACTGACAGAAGTGAAAGGAGGAACCAAAAATTTGAAAGTTATAGTTGGAGATTTCAATATCCCATTGTAAATAACTAATAGAATAAGACAGAAAATCTTGTTAGCAAGAATAATGAAAATCAGAACACTTTCAAGCACTTGACCTCACTGACATTTATAGAATATGCTACCCAACGACAAAAGAATACACATTCCTTTCAAGTGCACATGGAACCTTTCCTAGTATAGACCATATGCTAAGGACTAAAACAGTTTCAATCAATTTTAAATGTTAGGAATCATTCGAAGTACATTCTCTGACTACAAAATAATTACACTTAAGAACTCAACAGAAAGAAATTTGAGTAATCTCCAAATATTTAGAAATTAAATAATATACTTATAAATAAGTATTAAGAAATTAGAAAATCTTTTTACTGAATGGAAGTAAAGGTATAAAATATCAAAAACCTGTGGGTGCAGAGAAAGGAGAACTTAGAAATTTATAGCATCAAATGCTTATAAAAGGGGGCACCTGCGTGGCCCAGTCAGTTGATTTCAGCTCGGGTTGTGATCTCATGGTGGTCTGATGGAGCCCTGCACCTGGCTCTGCACTAGGCATGGAGCCTGCTTGGGGCCCTTTCTCTCCCTCTCCCTCTGCTTCTTTCCCCATCATGCGTACGCATGCGCCCTTTCTCTCAAAAAAAATACAACAGAACAGATAAAAAAGGTGTCAAATCAATTATAGAAGCTTCCATCTTAAGAAATTTAAAAAAGAAGAACAAAAAGAAAAAGTGAGCAGCAGTCAATGCAATAGAAAATGGAAAAACAATAAAGAAATTCAAGGAAACTGAAAGTGTGCATTTTAGAAAGATTAACAAAATTGATAAGCCTTTAGTTACTAATGAAGAGATGAAGAGAGGAGACAAAAATGATCGAAATAAGAAATGAAAGAAGTGTCATGCTATCTACTCTACAAAGACTAAAAGACTATATGAGAATATTCCATGTATAAGTCTGTTAAATACAACTCTGTCTTTGTAGAAATTGGTGTATTCTTTTTTTATTTTTTATTTTTTTATTTTTTTTAATATATGAAATTTATTGTCAAATTGGTTTCCATACAACACCCAGTGCTCATCCCAAAAGATGCCCTCTTCAATACTCATCACTTACCCTCCCCTCCCTCCCACCCCCCATCAACCCGCAGTTTGTTCTCAGTTTTTAAGAGTCTCTTATGCTGTGGCTCTCTCCCACTCTAACCTCTTTTTTTTTCCCTTCCCCTCCCCCATGGGTTTCTGTTAAGTTTCTCAGGATCCACATAAGAGTGAAACCATATGGTATCTATCTTTCTCTGTATGGCTTATTTCACTTAGCATCACACTCTCCAGTTCCATCCACGTTGCTACAAAGGGCCATATTTCATTCTTTCTCATTGCCATGTAGTATTCCATTGTGTATATAAGCCACAATT
Organism: Lynx canadensis; assembly: GCF_007474595.2. Classification (NCBI taxonomy): domain Eukaryota; kingdom Metazoa; phylum Chordata; class Mammalia; order Carnivora; family Felidae; genus Lynx; species Lynx canadensis. Next base: position 36,600,544 of record NC_044304.2, read on the forward strand.
TCTTTATCCATTCATCAGTTGATGGACATTTAGGCTCTTTCCACAGTTTGGCTATTGTTGAGAGTACTGCTATAAACATTGGGGCACAAGTGCCCCTGTGCATCAGTACTCCTGTATACAAATTGGTGAATTCTGAGAAAGATACAAGTGATCATAACTGACTTGAAAATAAATAGAAAATCTGGGCTCAGTCTCTTAAGTGTCTAACTTCAGCTCACATCACAACCTCGTGGTTCTTGGGTTCGAGTCCCGTGTTGGGCTCTGTGCTGACAGCTAGGAGCCTGGATCCTGCTTCAGATTCTTTGTCTCCCTCTTTCTCTGCCCCTCCCCCGCTTGCACTCTGTCTCTCTCCCCCAAAATAAACAAACATTAAAAAAATATGAAAAAAAGAAAATCTTAATGGACCTACATAAAGAAATCAAATTAATAAATAAAAACCTTATGTTGAAAAGCCTAAGGTCAGAAGGCTTCACTGTTACCTTCTGTGAAACAGTTAAGGAAAAAACTACCAATTATCCAAACCCTTTTTTCAAAAATTAAAGAGTGTGAAAATAGAGAGTGTCAGGTCTTTGTGCTGAAAACTTTGAGACAGCAGAAACCACGTGTTGGCATTTGTATAATGCAAAAGAAAGAATTCTCTTCCCCACCCACCCCCCTGCAACTTCCATACCAAACACGTTATTGAACTTGTTCAATTCAGAGTTCTTTTCAGAGTTCTTTAGAGACAAAGAGCGAATGGGATACATACATACAAGACGAGATGTATTATAGGAATAACCTCATGCAATCATGGAGGCTGAGAAATCCACGTGGTAGCTGAAGAACCAGGAAAGCCAGTGGTAGAATTCAGTCCTCAGAAGGACCTGTAAATGATTAAGAATTCAGGTCTCAAAGGGTGGGATCCAGGACTGCCAATGTCCCAGTCCAGGAGAAGATGGATGTATTAGTTCTGGCAGAAAGAATTCACCATCCTTCCACTTTTTTGTTCTCTTTAAGCCCTCAACAAGTTGGATGACACCCACTCATTTTTAGGAGAGCCATCTGTACTTGGTTCAGCTATTCAAATGTTAATTTCTTCTAAAATACCCTCACACATACACCCAGAAATAATATTTTATCAGCTGTCTGGGCTTCCTTAGCCCATTCAAGTTAACACGTAAAATTAATCATCACGGAACTGTTAGGAAAATATTGGTTGTCCTCTTTGACAACCCAGAAAAAAATGGAGTAAGCAATGCTAAGAGGGTTATTTAAAATGGAGCCAGGAGGACATTGAGGAGGTGGGACTTATACATGTCTTCCATCTCAAATTCTCAGAAATTTTTCTGAACTCAGCCCAAAGCCAAGATATCTGCTATAGGTAAGAATGGACACAAATGAACTTTCCACCTAACACTAGCCCTAGCAACCAGCCACCTATAGATTAGTGTAACTGTAGCTATACCAGCACCTGTTTCATTTCTTTCAAAACAACTTATATAAATTTCCTCTTTGCTCTTCAAAAGCTCTAACCTCTTTGTCACCCCAGAACATGCTTTTGATTTCAGTGGAATCTGTGTCTCTTGGATTGCAATCTTTTTTTTTTTTTATGTTTATTTATTTTTGAGACAGAGAGAGACAGAGCATGAACGGGGGAGGGTCAGAGAGAGAGGGAGACACAGAATCAGAAACAGGCTCCAGGCTCTGAGCTGTCAGCACGGATCCTGACGCGGGGCTCAAACTCACGGACCGCGAGATCATGACCTGAGCCGAAGATGGACACTTAACCGACTGAGCCACCCAGGCGCCCCTGTTGGATTGCAATCTTTAAGACCCCAAATAAATGCACTATAAAAAAATGTTTATTTAGTTGGAGATAGAGAGAGAGTGCACACACACGCATGAACTGGAGAGGGGCAGAGAGAGAGAGAGGAAGAGAAAGAGAATCCTAAGCAGGCTCCACATTGTCAGTGCAAAGCCTGAAGCCTGACGCGGGGCTTGATCCCACAGATCATGAAATCATGAGCTGAGCTGAAACCGAGATTTGGCCCCTCAACCAACTGAGCCACCCAGGTGTCCCAAGGCACATATTTTATTTTGTTTTGTCTTTCATTGGTTGACATCTCCAAAAAGTCAAAGGCCTTCTCTTCTTCGCCCTTTTCCTCACCTCTGGCCTTCAGGGGAAGGTTGAGCAGTTCTATAAAATAGCCTTTTCCCTAGATATTTCTCGGGTCACAAAGACAATTTGAAGAAATGATTCATAAAGATATATGTTACCCTTTTAGGGCCAATTTTGTATTAAAATATTTTCTCCATAAAATACTACAGACATTCATATTTCCTGCTAAGGAGACATCTGGTGTCAAATTCAATTTTTGTGTTACCTGTACTTGGCCTCTCCCCACCACAACCCCACCTCATCCCACTACCTTGCTAGGCTCTCTTAGGATGTATATATTTATTCTTGCAACTCAAAAAGTCTCCAGGCATATGCTGGTTAACTTAAACAATGGCAACCTCTTTCACAGCTTTATACACAGGGTTCGCTATTGGTTGTTTTCTTTCAGTCATAGAAGGTTTACTTCCTTAAACTTATGCAGGATTTCTTCTATTCAAAATAGTCTGGCTCTTTCCTCAGAAGTACCTGTAAATGATTAAGTATAATCTCCATTCCAAATTCACTGAATTGTCTTAATGTCTTTGTCCTTTGCTTCTGAGAATGGAAGAGTGTCTTAACCTCATCTCCCCCCCCACAATGATTTAATTTTCAACAGTGACTATCTTCATTTTGATCCTCTCACAAGTTTTTCATTCTGCCATTGCAATTTTAATTTTCTCCTTGTCCCTCTTTAGCCCATTAATCTCATGTTTCATTGTGTTCCATCTTATTTTCATTTCAGTCTGATTTCCTCATGGCAAACTTCTTGTGGTTCAAGTAAGGACGCCGATTTTCTAAATTTTTCACCCTGTTTTTGTGGTGAATCATTTTCAGAGGCTAGTTCTGAGTTTCCAGGGTAATGGTTTCTTTTCCTTTCCTGCCATATTTTTCATAAATTCCTGGGGGGTTTTGAGGTTGTCTGTTTTTTGCCTATAGGAATGACAGAGTCCATCTGATCTTTTGTTTGCTATTCACCAGGGTGTAGGGATTGCCACTCAATCCATACTCCTGGTTGTATGCTATAAACATACAAGGGTCTTTTTTTAAGATTGTATTTTTAAGTAATCTCTTTACCCAACATAGGGCTCGAACTCACCTGAAATCAAGAACCCTGAGATCAAGAGTCGCATGCTCCACCAACTGAGCCAGCCAGGTGCCTCAACATATGAGTGTCTTACTAGAGGCTCTTATTTTGTGCCAATAGCCTTGATGAAGAACTAAGATATAACCTGGGAAAATAAATTCACACGTACAGCTTCCAGCTCCATTATCGATGCCTGCATCAAGTGCATCTCTGGCAGCACGATGTGATCTTAGCCTATTACCACTGCCAAGTGTTTCATGAAATAAATGAACAAGTACAATTTTCAGCTAGTACCAGGGGGGCATTTCCTTTGTCTTCTCCCATTTGATTCCTGGAAGCTTTCATCTATTATCCGATGTCAAAGAGAAAGACCTTACTGGGGTAGAGAGGGAGCTAGAAAGAACGGAAGGAGAATGCCACCAATGTCTGCTTCCAAAAGAACACTTGTAGGGTGGAGGCAGGGGACATAGCTTAGTTTACTAAAATGTCTAATCTGGTATTTCAGAGAGGTCTGACAGATAAAGGTCATTCACATCCTATTAAAAAGGCATTACTAAGTAAGTGGGAATTTATATAAAATATTGGCTTAGGTTGGCCATCAGTCCTAGTTTGGGTTATTGCCCTGATTTTTCACCTCGCACCACATCTTCATATGTATTTTAATGAGAAGTTGTGCCAGTGTGAAACCAAGGCTGCTGATCAGATGCTGTTCTCAGTCTGAAGCCACAAGGGAAGACTTTAACTAAGCACTTACCCAAATGATGATGAATGTCATGTTAGTAGAGTCTGAAATGCAAAGATCTTACAGTGTGAGAGCAGAAAATCCTCTTTTTTTTTTTTTAATTAAACAAGGATCTCCATTTCACTGCACTTATTGTTTTCCTTTTGTTGGAGAAAAAAAATAAAATTCTACCTATAGTGGGTCCAATAGTACTTTTAAAATGAAAGAAATCTCATATTTGTTTTGTATTTTATCACACTGCAGCCCTTCTATAAAATTGGAAATGATGATGACACTTTTAGAATTTATTGGCATAATAAAATGGTGAGATTATTTTATAATAGTGTTACTCATTTCTCTTCTATTAATGCTCATCATCCTTATTTCTCATTCTCTAGAGGAGACAGAGGATGACTCCGGCAACTTACATTTTAAGGAATTTATTGGTACATAGTTTAAGAAAAATGGTCAACATTTCTTTCTTCTTTCCATGATGTTATATAATAACATTGGACTATTCTTGTTCATGGACTTTTTCCACTGGTGAATGTTGCATTTCACAGAGTAGAGTCCAATTTTATTTGAACATTTCATGATTTTAATAAAAACCCCATTTTTAAATGCTTATTTTGCAGTCAGGAGCAAAAAGAGCCTGTGACAGGCAAAACAGACTTTTGCTGAGGGTGTATGAAAGCTGGTAGGATTGCACATGCTACTAACATAAGAGCTTCTTAAACGAGGCTTTTTTTTTTTTAATATAACAAGCAGTCTCCAAAAAAGTATTCGGTGCCATTGTTAGAATAACAGCATTTACACTTGTCAAGGGAAATAAAGAATCATCAGGCTGCTATTTTCCACATTATGCAGCATCAATTTTGTACAGACTGCCATGGAACATTCTCCATAAACTTACTATGTAAAAATGTAAATCCCTAATTTAATAATTTTCCTCCAGGCTCCTCCCACCCTCAATTTGTCTTCATTTCTCCAATTCTTTGTAGGAAATTAGGGACCTCATTATTCATGGGTCAGGAAGAATTCAATGAATCATGGAAAAAAGGTAATTTATGAAGGCAAGTCGCTTTCTCATCTCCAATGTGCATAAATAATCATAATTTTATTGTCATGATACAATGACCTGATTTCTATTTATAGCTTTGGCCCTGAGAAAAATTAAGTGCAACATAAATTTCACGTAAAAAGATGAATTTGTGAGTCACTTGTCTGTCAGAGGCGAGCCTTGTTTGGAAGCAACTGAGTATGCCAGTGAATTGCATTGTTTCTTTCTTTTGGAAACAATACAAGCTCAAAGTTATGACATCTACTCCTGCCCTTTGACCAAAAAAAAAAATGATTTCAAGAGTGAACACTAAATTATTTCATATCACAGTTCTTTTTGGTCACTACATCTTGGTTTGACTCTGTATGTTCCTCAAATATATTATGTATGTGTGTGTATACATGTGTGTTTGTGTGTGTATTCCTCAAAATGTATGTGTATGTGTGTATATACATATGTGTATATATATATATGTACACACATACACACATACTAGGAGCATATAGATTCAAAAATGTACATTTATACATATACATGCACATATATAATACAGGCTACATATGCACCCAAGATGTGTATTGTATGTATGGATGTATGTATGGATGTGTATACAGATTTTTCCCAAAGTGTGTGCATCTAAATTATGTCATGCATCTACAGATACCCTCCTGCCAGAGATGCATCTGATGACATGGTTTTTTGTTGAAGTTTGATAAAGCAATTTGCTTCTTGGTACTATTGGAAGCTACAGCAACAATTCAGTCTGGCCACCATTTTTGGTCAAATATTCTTTCTCAATTAGCTAAAGATTTTTTTAAGTTGAGGTATAATATATGTGCAGTGATATGCAGTGATATGTGCAAATGCTAAGTGTACAGATTAATGAATATTTATATATGTCTACACCTGTGTAACCACTCTCCAGGTCAAGATGCAGAGCATTTCCAGCCACCCGGAAAGCTCCCTTGTGCCTGTCCCCAAGATATAACTAATATTTTTACCTCTTTCACCAAGTATTCGTCTTTCCTGATTCTGAACTCCTTATAAACAGAATCAATAGCCTGAACTCCTGTGTTGGCCTTGCCAAAGGAGCCAACATTAGACTGACTTCTCCTCATTAGCTAAGAATCTTGGATTGCAAACAACAGGAAACTCAATCCAACTTAGCTTAAGAAATATAGACACATTTAATGGCTCACTCACTGTAAAACATCCGGAGGAGCTTTGGTCCAGAGTTTATGGAGTCACGAGAAATCTACCTCTGTGTCGTGTGCCTCCTCTGGGCATTGACCGTGTTCCCATAATGGGTCACCTCATCTTTCAACGATTGCTGAGGAAGTTCTAGGCCATACATCCTCATGCTTTACTGTCTAGCCAAAAGAAAGTTCTGTCCTCTGGTGGTTTCCATGGAAGAAGGAGATAACTTCTCTCAGTACCTGGAATCAGTGTGCTTTATTTACCTGCCTCTTCTCAAATCAATCACTATAGTAAGAGAAAAGAAGTACATTTATTTGAAAGCTATGGAAGCCCATCCCCAGAAAGATGAAGTCAGTCATACCTAAACCTCATGACTACAAATGTGGAGTGCTCATTCTTTAGAGGAAAACTGGATATGGTTGCTGGAGGAAAACAAACAAATAGCCACAACAAAAAAGTCTAGCTTATAGTAGCCACTTGAAATATCAGTATCTTTCTCTAAAATGAGAAATCCTTTCATGATGTTCGCTTCTGGGATCACCATGCTGGTAAACAGCATGAAGCCTCTCTCTGATCAAATAATTGCATGGGTGACTGTCATGGGGGAAATACTCGATTCAGTCAAACCAGAATGAAAGCCTGCTTCCCAGAGATTGTCAATCGCAATAAACATCATTTGATGCTTTGAGGCATTTTGTAGTCTAATGGTGCTGAATCGGCCAAAGAGAATGTGTCCAAAGAGAAATGAAAGCTGCACTAAAGAACAAATAGCCTGTAGAGGGGGAAAAAATGTGAGTTCAGATTTTTGTATGCCAGGCTGAGATTCTGACAATCAAATGCTAAAGGTGAAAATGCTAGCCTTCAACTTCCATAAATAAGCCATGGCTCCAGGGAAGACCTGGGTGCCTGGATCAAAGGAAGCCATATTTTCCAATCAGTATTTGTCTCGCATAAAGATCCCTCACTGAGTTGTTTTCTTATAAAGTGGAATTCATTTTGGTGCAAAGATTTGAACACTTAAAAGGCACACACACAACGGTAAATGGCACTCTTTGGAGCATGTTGACCGATTCAGTGTGTAACAGAATAGGATTTTGACATATCCCAAATACCTAAATATCAGCATGAGCTATAAAAACATTAGAGAGATCAGAGGTGATGTTATGTCTCTAAATATCTTTACTTATCAACAAGCAGGAACATAGGCATTTTACCTGAGGCATTTTTCTTTTCAAGTTTTCATGGTGGGATTTTATGGTAGCAACCCCTCATGTTTTCTTCTTGCCAGCAGTTTTATTTATAGTCCAGCCCATTCTATCTCACTTCTTCTTCAAAGATGTCAGGACCTAAAGGAAGAAAATGGATTAGATCGGAGAAACTCAAGAGCTGGCTTAATGGAACCTCTGCCTTTTCCCTGTCTAATGCTCTTCACCCCCTTTATAATATGTGCACTACACAGCCTCAAACAGCTGTGAAAATGGGAAATGTTGAAAAAACTTGATCCAGCCATCCATCGAATAAGTCAGCAAACTTATAATAACTTTTTTGGACAGATTTTGTAAGTATTGCTCGTTATTGAAACTAGGAAAATATAGTAAGTGTAGTTTAAATAAGAACTACCTACAATCCCATAAAGCAGAGAAAGCGAATGCTCTTACTAAATATAGCTTTATCCTGCTTTGCTTACTCAACATTATATTGTGAACATTTTCCCAAGTCAAGAGAAAACTCTTCGAAAAAATTATTGACAATTCCATTTATTGGCAACTTAAGAGAAAGAATAAGGATTTTTCCTGTTTCCTGTGTAGATGCTCTTTCAGGGCAACAAAATAGCTATGGTCAGTATGTGAAAGTTGTGGTTTATGGGAACCTTCTAGGTAAAAATACGGAAAGAATGAGAGAATTTTTTAAATTATCATTTTGTACTCCCTAATAAAATAATTGATTCAGTCAAAGGCCTTCAGTAGATGAACCAATTGATGAAAGGTTGGAAAGATCAGGTTTTGGCCACCTGAACTTGCTCTGCCTTTAGTCTGTTAAGAATTAAACAACCAGACATCATGGCCAAGATGGGAGGCAATATGACAAACACAACACCACCCAAAAAATATTCTTACTTTAAAACAAAAAAATCCTGGGGCAGCTGGGTGGCTCAGTCGATTAAGCACCTGACTTCAGCTCAGGTCATGATCTCTTGGTTCAAGAGTTTGAGCCCTGCAATGGGCTCTGTGCTGTAAGCGTGGAGCCCACTTGGGATCCTCTGTCTCCCTTTCTCTGTCCCTCCCCCACTCGCACTCTCCCTCTCTCTCTCTCTCTCTCTCTCTCTCTCAAAACTAAATAAACATTTTAAAAAATCCACAATGAATATATTGCCTAAATTAAGAGACTGACAATACTAAGTGTTGGTGAAGAAATGGAACTCCTTCAACTCTCATACCTTATTGGTAGAAATATAAATTAGTCGAATATTTCAGAAAATGGAAAATAGTTTGACAGTTTCTTATAAACTGCAATGTATATTTACCATACAATATAGCAATTTCATTCTTAGGTATTTACCGCCCCCCCCCCCCCAAATGAAACATGTGTCCAAATAAGGAGTTGTTCAAGAATGTTCATAACGGGCTTTATCTGTAATAGCCCCAAATTAGAAGCCACCCAAATGTTCACCAATAGTAATGGATAAACAATTTGTTGTGTATTCACACTACAGAACATTGCTTCACAACTAAAAGAAAGGACTTCTGATATACACAATAACATGGATGAATCTCAAAAACATTAAACTTGTAGAAGAAACCAGGCATAAACAAGAATATATGATTGTATTAAAAGAAGTTCTAGAATTTCCAGAAAATTTGCAACAATGTGCACAGCGATCAGCAATATGTGACAGCCCCATCTCAGTGTACCCACATTGTCACTGAGGCTTATCAGTTTCTCAAGTCCAGTTAATTTATTGGGTAAAAATGGCTTCTCCTTTAATTCACATTTCTTTGTTTCTTAATAAAATAAGATATTTTCATTTTCATGATTTTTTAAAATTTGTTTTTTGGTTATTATTTTTCCTTTGGAAATTATTTTAAAACACTACTTTTCCCCCTATTTTTCTATTACTGCCGTGCTGTTTTCCTTAATGACTTATAACAGTTCTTTCTATGTTAAGGATATAAACACTTTGTAATATTTATGTTATTTTTTCTGTTTGCTTGCCTTTTTATTTCATTTATTTTTTGAAGAGCAGAGCCTTTTTCTGTTATAATAACCAAATTGATTGCTCTCTTCCTTTGAGATTTGTTCCATACTTTTATCTCCACAGGTAGAGAGACAAATATATTTGCCTAAATTTTCTTTAAAAAAATTTTTTTTAATGTTTATTTATTTTTGACAGAGAGAGATAGAGAGACAGAACATGAGGGGGGAGGGGCAGAGAGGGGGAGACACAGAATCTGAAGCAGGCTCCAGGCTCTGAGCTGTCAGCACAGAGCCCGACCTGGACTCGAACTCACAGACCATGAGATCAGGACCTGAGCCAAAGTGGGATGCTCAACCAACTGAGCCACCCAGGTGCCCCTGCCTAAATTTTCTTGTAATTTTGTGTAATTTAATTTTAAATAAAAATTCACATTCATCTGGATTGACCCTGGTATATGGTGTTAGATACAGAACTTTTTATAATTCATACTTCTTTATAATTTATCATACGCCTGCCATATATTAAGAACTTACAGGGGTGCCTGGGTGGCTCAGTCAGTTAAGCATCCAGCTTTGACTCCGGTCATGATCTCACAGTTCATGAGTTTCAGCCTTGCATCAGGCTCTGTGCTGACAGTGTGGAGCCTGGAGCCTGCTTTGAGTTCTGTGTCTTCCTCTCTCTCTCTCTCTGCACCTCTCTTGCCCCTGCTCTCTTTCTCTCTCTCTCTCAAAAATAAATAAACATTAACATTTTTTTTGAAGAAAAAAACTTATATAGTAGGGTCTATCATGGACCACTTGATTGTTACCTACAAAATACGTATCTATGTATCTATTATTATGTATCACACAGTTTAAATACTTGTTGCTATATATTTCAATATTTAATATGGCTTAAATTTCTACCTATTTATTTTTGAAAAGTTCCTTAGCTTTTACCATCCATTTCAATCTCCAAACACTTGTTGACTATATTCTGTTTGCCAGGTATGCTGCTTAAAAGTGGAGATATGTTTTGAGTTTTCATGGAGAATAATGAGTGCTCTAACAGCAGTAAATAACTAAAATAGCTAACACTTGGTGCTTCCTATGGACCAGGCAGTATTTAGGTGTTTTATATACACTTATACACTTAATCAATCCTTCAAACAATCATACAAGGTAGGTACAATTCTACTCTTCTTTATTTATGATAGAAATTGGGCACAGAAAGTAACTTGCCCAAGACTGCACAGCTAGTACGCAGCTGGACCGATATTCAAGACTGGGCAGTTCTAGAAATTAGACCCTCTTACCTCGAAGTTGGGAATGTAAAATGGTGTAACTACTGTGAAAAAGAGTTCAATGGTTCTTCAAAAAGTTAAACATAGAATTACCATGTGAGTCAGAAATCCCACTCCTAAGTGGATACCCAGAAGTATTGGAAATAGGTTTTCAAACCTATTTGTACATACATACAAGGGAATCCATACAAGGGTATGCATATCCATACAAGGGAATATTCTTCAGTCATAAAAATGAAGTACTAACATAGGCTACAACATGGGGGAACCTGGAAAACATGCCAAGTGAAAGAAGTGAGACACGAACGCCAGTTGCATATTGATATAATTCCATTTTCATGAAATATCCAGGATAAATGAACTCTTAGAAAGCAGTTACTGGTTTCATGGGTACAGGGTTTCCTTTTAGGGTGTTAAAAATGTTTTGGAACTGGTTAGAGATGATGGTTGCAAAACATTGTGAATGTACTAATTCTACTGAATTGCACATTTTAAGATGGTTAATTTTGTGTCCCATCAACTTTACCTGAATAAAACGGGAGGGTAGTTTGTTTCTAAAGTTCTTGTTCTTGACCACACGCTGCTATGTAAAATGGAGTGTAGGAAAGCTAAGCTTATCTGATCCTGAGGCTCAGAGCAAGCTTTACAGAGGGGCTGATGCTGGACCTGGGTATGGAAAAATGAATGGGGGTTCACTGGACAGATTGTGTGATTTTGCATGTGGGGGAGGGTGGAGGAGGAAGTCAGAAGCATCCTAGAAAGGTAGAAGAGTTTGTGAAAACGTATAGGCAGAGGAAGTGAAGGTAGTTTGGAGACAAAATAAAAGGCTTTAGTGAAAGAGGGAAATGTCAGAGAGAAGGTTGACACATGATATTAATACAACACATCCTTACCAACTGCACATTTTCAAAGGTCAAAGGTTGGAAATTTCAAGAGCTATCTGTGGGTAGCAATATAACTCAGGTTGGTTTAGGGCTGCTATTATTACAGTGGTGTCCAAACATATTTAGCTGAAGCCCGGTATAGAATGATGAACTACTTATGCATACTTGTAGTATTTGAGCCAACTCTCAACAGCTTTGAATACATTTTCTACAAAGGTGTTCACATGGTTCTACACACACACCAATTTATTTTTACTTATTTGTAGCAGACATTATCAGTGCCCTGCACAAATCCCTTTGGCACTGACCATTTCTAATCCAGTTGACCCGACTTCCAAGTGCCATCCCTGAGTCTCCTTGCCTGTGGTCTTCCTTGGCCACAAGTGTGCACACTTTCCATTTTTACTGCATGCCAAAAATGCTGGGGAATTACACCCCTCAGAAGCAGCCCTCAACAGATGGCTGTTGGGAGTTGTCCCTCTCCTTAAATAAGTCTAAGGGGCATTTTCAACACACTCTTTGAGAGTCCCAGGTAGAATTCAGCTCAAGATGCTCACGGTGCTAGTTTGCTTGATAACGCATGCTTTAATTACTTCCTTCTGTCCCTTGTCTTACTTCTCCACTCCCCTACTTTTTCTTCAAATCCTTGTCTCAAGGTTTCGATGCTTGGGGAGAAAGCCAATGTAAGATATTCACAGATTTCAATTCAAATGTACTTCCTCAGTACATCATCTAGAGTCTAGTCAGGAAAAGAGAATCCACCCTAGATATTTCAGATATGGGGATTTAATACAAGGATCTGGTTACCAAGAGAAAAGGGGTGACACCCAGATATTAGAAGCTGCTTTTCCCTCTGGCTTGAAACCAGTATCCTACCCTGGCATGCGGACAAATAACAGTCAGGGGAGTCTTCTCTGATCCCAGACAAGGTAACAACCTCTTAGTACCTACTTTAGTGTGACTTTTATTTTAGTGAATGTTTGATTCACGTCTCTCTTCTCCACTACGTTACAAATCCAAGTGAGCGGGAACAATGTGTGTGTTTTGCTCACTATTGAACCCCCAGAGGCTAGCACCAGGTCTGACACCGCAGAGGAACTCACTAAACACGTGGTTGAAGGGAAGGGCTGAATCAATGTTGTGCTGCTGCAGGCTTTTGCCGGGTGATCGAAGTCAAATGCCTGATTCTCTTCCTAAAACCACATTCAGTGATGTCAGGTTGACAATTGAAAACTAAACATTGCGGGAGTATTTATACCATAGATGTTGGCAAACGCTTAGAAATACTGTTTTGTTTTCTTTATTTTGTTGCTGAACATTTACCGGCATACCGCTTAAGAGAATCCTGTCTCACAACGGAGCACATGCAACGCATCCACTTCCATAGCTCAATCGGGAAGACTTTCACTGAAGGTCTTCGCATCTGGCTGTATTTGTGCAAGGAAAGAAGGACATTTTCACAGACTTTTTCTCCTAGGCATGACTGGCTCCCTGTAACTTCAAGGACGCCTGCTGTGGATTGTTCCTGTTCCATTATTTAACAAGTAACAAGAATCTGAAATAATCAAGTCAGGATATTGCTCACCATGCTCACCGCTTCCGGCATTCATGCACGTGTGAGGTTCTGGCCTCACAGCCTGCTCAGCCCCATGGCAGGAGCGAGACGGGCCTCCAGCCAAGCTTTCTTTCAAACCTCTGCTAGTCCGGGCACATGCTGGTATGTCTGTAATCTTTCCCCAGATTCAATATTTGAATATGAATTTATTTGGGGGCTTAGGGAAGTAAAGGCTTTCCATGAGATGCTCAGCGTCCACCCTATAGCCTTACCTAAACACCAAGGCACGCTGCAGAGAAAATAGTAACTTCACCTACAAAAAGAAGATCAAAATTACTCTTATGGAAGAGGAAAGTTTGTGAGCATCTCCCAAGATTGCTCTTTGAACCAGTCATTACAGTTAGGTTATGGAGAATATTTTGCAATGGGAGGAAATGGTTGACTATATATTAATTTATTTTATTAAAAATTTTCAATGTTTATTTATTTATTTATTTATTTAGAGAGAGAGAGCACACGTTAGCCGAGGATAGGCAGAGAGAGAGAAGAGAGAGAATCCCAAGCAGCCTCTGCATTGTCAGCACAGAGCCCAACGTGGTGCTTGAACTAACTAACCGTGAGATCATGAGCTGAGCTAAAATCAAGTGTCAGACCCTTAACTGATTGAGCCACCCGGGCACCCCAAATATATATTGAACTTAAAAACTTGTATCTTTTTCCTTTTTCAATCCATAGAAAAACTGAAAATATACACATGCATTTTTCTCTTGCAATCTCTGTGTATGGTAGCATTGCGGGTGATTTTCATGCTCCTTTTTTTTTTGGTATTATGAAGTATATGCGTATTGGTGATAAAAATATTGTAAATTAAAATGCAGCAGTTTTTTCTTTAGTACCCACTTTCACTCCATGAAAAATTAGAAGGGGAGTCACAAGTGTGGTCTATTTTATCTCTGTCTTCAGAGGTGAGCACATATTAACATCTGGGCCAATCATAGAACCCCATCCTCCTAAGCTCACTAATTCTTCCAAGGATATGCATATGAGCCCTGAAAACATTAATAAAAATTCTTTCATGTGACTGACAAATGAATGTTAGAAGAGAGAAAGCATGTCTCTGTCTTTGAATTATAGACTGTACAGATATAGATTTAGGCTGCTAGAAGTTTTCCTCCCTCACTTGTGGAAGGAATCTTTATAGAAATAAAGCCAAAATGCCACGAGAAGAGAAATGAGATCTGACCGGTGGTCGTATCTGGCAATATTGTTTGATCTCCTGGAATCGCCTGTTCCTGAAGCCAAACCCATCACTGGACTTATAGTTAGTTACCTAAGCCTATGAACTAACTTGTGAGTACCTTTTATTTTGTTTTTAAATGTTTGTTTATTTATTTTTGATAGAGAGAGAAAGAGAATCTCAGGCCGAGCTGGATCCCATGACTGTGAGATCATGACTTAAGCCGAAATCAAGAGTCTGATGCTTAACTAAGCCACCCACGTACGTCCCCCTAACTTGTGGTTTAAGTTAGCTCAGCTAGATTTTCTCATTACTAATTGAATGCCATTTTTACTAAAAACAAAAACAGAAAGATTGTGTTATGGCCAAAGATTAAATTAGTGGAACTCTTAGTTTATCTCTAAAAGTCATGGTAATTTTAACTGAGCCTTGATTTTCATGTGAGCATACAAAAGCAATCTCTTATCACCAAATCTTGAATCCAAAACAACAAATCAGTTACTGGGTATCAACTTGCTCTAGTTGGTAAGTGCTGGGACACCCAGAGATGAATATGAAGATTTCTATCTTCTTGGGACTTTTAATTCAGTGGAATGTTGGGACAAAAAGGATGAGGAGAGAGAGACAGAAAGAGAGACAGAAAAGGCACTCTATAGCAGTGGAAGGCAGGAGATTTACATGATAATTCTACCTTTGAGCTAATTTAGGTAAGTGCCTTTTTTTTTTTTTTTTTTTTTTTTTTTTTTTTTGGTCTGTCTCTTTTTCTGTCTCCAAAATATAAAGGAGTTTACTACTTCTCAGAGTACAGTCTAGGGGAACTGTAGGTTTCCTACAAGCCTTGTAGGGGGTCTAGGAGCTCGAAACTATTTTCCTAGTAATTTTTTAAATTTATTTTGAGAGAAAGAGCACATGAGCAGGGTATGGCCAGAGGGAGGGAGAGAGAGAGAGAGGGAGAAAGAGAGAGAGAGACAGAAAGAGAGAGAATCCCAGGCAGGCTCCATGCTGTTAGTGCAGAGCCCTACCAAGGACTCGATGTCACTAACTCCGAGATCATGAGTTGAGCTGCAATCAAGAGTCTGACGCTTAACCAACTGAGCCACCCAGAAGCTCTGATTTTCACAGTAATTTTAAAACACATTTGTCTTTTACTGTCATTCCCTCACAAATAGTTCTCCAAACTACAGGACAAGTGTTGACATCATCACTTTAATGGATAATTGAATATATGCTTGAATATTCCTGTGGTGCCTGCACCTGTCAGAGGTAGCAAGTTTAAGGTGTAAGTATGTATCTTTCCAGAGATGAACTCACACTTTTTCAATACTTCTACTGTACCCTCACAATCATAATCTCATTGACGTCCAACAAATTTTGACATCCATGAATTTTTCTTGTATACACACAAAGACACAACTAAATGGGAGTATACCTTATTGTCTCATTTTGCAATATTATACTTTTTTTTTTCAAAAAACTCCATTTAAAGGTTTATCAAAATTATTTTAGGATTTATATTTTATTCTCAAATGAAAAAAAGATATTCTCTTTATATTTAAAGATGGTTCATTGGCTTATAACAGGAAGATTAAAATGGCTTGCTTAAATGTTGAAGATGTTGAAAGAGAAAACAGATACCTCAGAGAATTCTGTCTCATGGAAGGGAAGGATAGATGGCAAAAAACAAAACAGGCAAAGCTGAAAATAACAAATATATAATGTGAGCCATCGTTATAGATGCTAACAATTACCTTACTGGTCTGTGCAACAGAATATTTTCAAATATTATTGTGTGCAAAATTGTGGTACCAATTGAGACACCATTGAGAGCAATCATTAAAAGTTTAAAGAAAAAAAGAATTGAGTATTTTAACCACAGATGTGATAAACTCTTTAAAAGTCAAAAGTTGTTCGATACAGATTTGCAAGCTAGAAACAAAGCAGCTACTGATGCATCTCACAGGTTAAATATTTCATTGGTTTGAGAAGCACACAGAAGAGCTGCTAAACTAATAAATCCTGTACTGTTGACATTGCTGAATGCCTGCTGCATGAAAAGTCAGTCAAAAGAACAACAACAGTGGCATTTTCCGGAGATAACAGTAATTCATGGATTTGAATATTTTGCTGCAAATATAAAGAACGCATTAATTTCTCACTTGCAAAACGGTACTTACAGTTTGCAAATTTGAGTGAATAATTTTTTTAACATTTATTTATTTTTGAGAGAGAGAGGCAGAGCATGAGCAGGGGAGGGGCAGAGAGAGAGAGAGAGAGGGAGACACAGAATCCAAAGCAGGCTCCAGGCTCTGAGCTATCCACATAGAGCCTGAAACAGGACCTGAACCCATGAACTATGAGATCATGACAGCCAAAGTTGGACACTCAACCGACTTAGCCATCCAGGCGCCCTGCAAATCTGAGTGAATCTAAAGATGAACTGGGCTTGCTGGTTCGCTTGCATACCCCTATCAGCATCGATTCACTATCCCATAGAATCTTTTTCCGTGAATCCTCAGCAACAGATTAAAAAAAAAAGTGCTGAACACTCAAATTTTGAATAATGTTTTGCACTTCATGATTTAGTCGTGGAACAATGGTTTTGACATTTGCCATATCTAGTGCAAAAGCAACTTTGGGCCAAACTGCTGGGCTGTAGCATAGATCCAGGCAGTGGTACGGAATTTCTAGCCATCGTTCTGTTTTTCACTGATAGGCACTCACAGGGACAAATAATCATTTGAAAATAAAAATAAAAATAAATGCCGGTTTCATGAAGAGTGTCCTTGATGAACCAAATTATTAATTTTACTGAATAACAGCCCTCGGTTTTCTGTGTGACAAAATGGAAAGCATCCAGGAAGCATTTTTGCTGAATTTTGAAGTACTCTGGCTGTCTTGAGGAACAGTGCTTGCGGACAACTGGGTTAAGAGCTAAACTAACCGCTTTTTTTCATAGGGTGGGATCTCCATTTGAAAAACTACCTACAGACAAACTATGGTTATTCAGTTTTGGATATTTGGAAGACAGTTTCTTCAAAATGAGCAAAGGGAGACCATCACTTTGAGGAAAACAACTGACAGCATGTGTTACCAACTGCAGAATTTGAAGTCTCATGTACAGATGGGAACTGTGGAAAATTTTATAAGCACCTCCGTGAGCATGACATGATGAGTTTTTCTAATGAGGTTGGTGGGAATATTGACATACGTGATTTGTGATATTTCAACGAAATGTGCAACACTTGGAAGATCCGTACAACTTAGGGAACCAGTATTTTTCAAATGCTTGATCCATGATGTTACGAAATCACTCATGGCTAAAGGAACTGTTCAAAGTTCACGTTAGACCAATTTTAATGAAATGGAATATAAAAACTTTATTGATCAGGTTCCAGATTCTGCACTGAAACTGATCTTTTAAGAAACTACCTTTTGTCTTCCCCTGGTGATAGCGGAGAGAGAGAGAACAACCTTGGTAGCCCAAGATTATTTTAAACTTTTTCTTGGATCATGCCTGCTAAATCCCATTACAAAAACCAATCACAGAGCAGAGCCCAAAGTCAGAGCGGAGGAAGGAGTGGGGACACAACACAGACGACAAAGAGAAAAGCGTGGCTGTTGGAGGTGGTGGTGCATCAAGACCAGTTTTGCAATCAGCTGCACAATAATGATCATGGAGCCTGTCACTTTGTGCTAGGTGGTTTGCATAAATTAGACCAAATCCTGAAAATTAGTGTGGGTATTTGTGTAAATAAGGATACTTGACTGCAAGGGAATCTAAACAAAAACTAGTACAAGCAAAAGTGTATCCCTTCAGTCATTTTGCTGGGAGGTGAGCCAGTCAGGGCTGTCTAGCATGTCCAAGTTAAGGCATGACTGGACTATAGGTCCAGGGGTCTTTGAAGCTCTGTCCACAGCATTCAGTTTGGGTTTCCTCAGAAAGTTGGATCCATTCTGCAGATGACGTTTTCTCCGAAGCCAGAAGAGTTGTCTCACAGCAACTTGATCCTCTGAGTCTGCAATCCTGGAGGAAGATGGGGTATGTCTCCCAATCAATTTGTTCCCAAAGTCCCCAGGAGGCTCTCACTGGCCTGACATAGATTATTTCTTTATGCCTGAAAAGGAGTCCTGAAGCCAAGAGGGTTTGAGAACTGCTGAATGAGGCCATTGCTAAGGCACCTTCAGTTCTAAAATGCTTAAGTTATTCTTATATTATTTTTTTATCTCCTGGTTGCAGTGTAGTGGACTGCACATTTAGAAATATCAGCATCTAATCATTACAGTATACTTTATTTCTCATATCTCACGAAATGCCTCACTCATGAGCTGGGACAACTACATGTTAAGTACCCAGGACCACTTGGAAGCTGGCTAAGCAGGAGGCTGGATGGACCCAGCAGACCCCACAGTTCTTCTAACCTTGTCCTCTTCCTAAAACAAAATAGCAAAACTAGATTTATGCTCTAAGAAAACTGCATTGCCAGTAGAATAACCTCTTTGGTAGGAAATCTAAATTCACCAATTGGTCTTATTATGTTCACTGAGATCATCTCTCATGTTATCCATACCAAAAGGAAATCCCAGCTTAAGGGGGGGTCAGTAGGTTCATCTTTTATGCCAGATCCAGGCGATTGTTGGGAGCTGCCAGGGTGGTCAGACTGTGAAGGGTCTTGAGGCGAGGGAGAAATTGGTGTCAACAAAAATGTCTGCCATGGGTACAGAAGAGAGGAATGGCATATATATGCCATTCCTAACTCAGCTTGTTTTTGCCTTCAGGATCCAGACATCTTTATATAAGAAACAGCACTGAAAGAGGTGTAAGCATTTTGTGAGTTAGAGGAAAATGCACAAAATACGATTTAATAATTTAAGTAGAAATAAGCAGTACCTACTGAACTAATTTTATAAACTCAAACCAAAGAGTCACAAATGTCTCATTCATTCATTTGTTCATTCATTTTATAAACATTGATTTTTAATTTATTTATTATTTTTAAAAATATAATTTATTGTCAAATTGGTTTCCATACAACACCCAGTGCTCATCCCAACAGGTGCGCTCCTCAATGCCCATCACCCACTTTCCCCTCTCCCCCACCCCCCATCAACCCTTAGTTTGCTCTCAGTGTTTAAGAGTCTCTTATGGTTTGTCTCCTTCCCTCTTTGTAACTTTTTTCCCGCCTTCCCCTCCACCCTGGTCTTCTGTTAACTTTCTCAGGATCCACCTATGAGTGAAAACATATGATATCTGTCTTTCTCTAATTGACTTATTTCATTTAGTATAATACACTCCAGTTCCATCCATGTTGCTGCAAATAGCATGATTTCATTCTTTCTCATTGCCAAGTAGTATTCCATTGTATATATAAACCACATCTTCTTTATCCATTCGTCAGTTGATGGACATTCAGGCTCTTTCTGTAATTTGGCTCTTCTTGAAAGTGCCGCTCTAAACACTGGGGTACAAGTGCCCCTATGCATCAGCACTCCTGTCTCCCTTGGGTCAATTCCTAGCAGTGCTATTGCTGGGTCATAGGGTAGGTCTATTTTTAACTTTTTGAGGAACCTCCACACTGTTTTACAGAGCGGCTGCACCAGTTTGCATTCCCACCAACAGTGCAAGAGGGTTCCCGTTTCTCCACAACCTCGCCAGCATCTATAGTCTCCTGATTTGTTCATTTTAGCCACTCTGACTGGTGTGAGGTGGTATCTGAGTGTGGTTTTGATTTGTATTTCCCTGATGATGAGTGACATTGAGCATCTTTTCATGTGCCTGTTGGCCATCTGGATGTCTTCTTTGGAAAAGTGTCTGTTCATGTTTTATGCCCATTTCTTCACTGGATTATTTGTTTTTCAGGTGTGGAGTTTGGTGAGCTCTTTATAGATTTTGGATACTAGCCCTTTGTCTGATGTGTCATTTGCAAATATCTTTTCCCATTCCGTCGGTTGCCTTTTAGTTTTGTTGATTGTTTCCTTTGCAGTGCAGAAGCTTTTGATCTTGATGAGGTCCCAACAGTTCATTTTTGCTTTTAATTCCCTTGCCTCTGGAGATGTGTCCAGTAAGAAATTTCTGCGGCTGAGGTCAGAGAGGTTTTTTCCTGCTTTCTCCTCTAGGGTTTGGATGGTTTCCTGTCGCACATTCAGGTCCTTCATTCATTTTGAGTTTATTTTTGTCAATGGTGTAAGTAAGTGATCTAGTTTCATTATTCTGCATATTGCTGTCCAGTTCTCCCAGCATCATTTGTTAAAGAGACTGTCTTTTTTCCATTGGATATTCTTTCCTGCTTTGTCAAAGATTAGTTGGCCATACATTTGTGGGTCCAATTCTGGAGTCTCTATTGTATTCCATTGGTCTATGTGTCTGTTTTTGTGCCAATACCATCCTGTCTTGATGATTACAGCTTTGTAGTAGAGGTTAAAGTCTGGGATTGTGATGCCTCCTGCTTTGGTTTTCTTCTTCAATATTACGTTGGTTATTCAGTGTCTTTTGTATTTCCATACAAATTTTAGGATCACTTGTTTCAGCTTGGAGAAGAATGCTGGTGCAATTTTTATTGGGATTGCATTGAATGTGTAGATTGCTCTGGGTAGGATTGACATTTTAACAATATTTATTATCCCAATCCATGAGCATGGAATGCTTTTCCATTTCTTTGTTATCTTCAATTTCCTTCATAAGCTTTCTATAGTTTTCAGCATACAGATCTTTTACATCTTTGGTTAGGTTTACTCCTAAACCTAATTCTTGGTTTGCAATTGTGAATTGGGATTGTGCATTCTTGGTGCAATTGTGAATGGGATCAGTTTCTTTATTTGTCTTTCTGTTGTTTCATTATTGGTGTATAAAGATGCAACTGATTTCTGTACATTGATTTTGTATCCTGCGACTTTGCTGCTTTCATGTATCAGTTCTAGCAGACTTTTGGTGGAGTCTATAAGGTTTTCCATGTATAGTATCATGTCATCTGCAAACGGTGAAAACCTGACTTCATCTTTGCCAATTTTGATGCCTTTGATTTCCTTGTGTTGTCTGATTGCTGATGCTAGCACTTCCAGCACTATGTTAAACAACAGCGGTGAGAGTGGGCATCCCTGTCGTGTTCCTGATCTCAGGGGAAAGCTCTCAGTTTTTCCCCATTGAGGATGATATTAGCTGTGGGCTTTTCATTAATGGCTTTGATGATGTTTAAAGTATGTTCCTTCTATCCCGACTTTCTCGAGGGTCTTTATTAAGAAAGGATACTGCATTTTTTTAAAAGCTTTTTCTGGGGCGCCTGGGTGGCGCAGTCGGTTAAGCGTCCGACTTCAGCCAGGTCACGATCTCGCGGTCCGTGAGTTCGAGCCCCGCGTCAGGCTCTGGGCTGATGGCCCAGAGCCTGGAGCCTGTTTCCGATTCTGTGTCTCCCTCTCTCTCTGCCCCTCCCCCGTTCATGCTCTGTCTCTCTCTGTCCCAAAAATAAATAAACGTTGAAAAAAAAAAATTTAAAAAAAAAAAAAAATAAATAAAAGCTTTTTCTTCATCTATTGATAGGATCAGATGGTTCTTATCTTTTCTTTTATTAATGTGATGTATCACGTTGATTGATTTGTGAATAGTGAACCAGCCCTGCAGCCCAGGAATGAATTCCACTTGATCATGGTGAATAATTCTTTTTATATACTGTTGAATTCGATTTGCTAGTATCTTGTTGAGAATTTTTACATCCATATTCATCAGGGATATTGGCCTGTAATTCTCTTTTTTTGCTGGGTCTCTGTCTGGTTTGGGAAACAAAGTAGCACTGGCTTCATAGAATGAGCCTGGAAGTTTTCCTTCCCTTTCAGTTTTTTGGAACAGCTTGAGAAGGATAGGTATTATCTCTGCTTTAAATGTCTGGTAGAATTCCCCAGGGAAGCCATCTGGTCCTGGACTCTTATATGTTGGGAGATTTTTGATAACTGATTCAATTTTTTTGCTGGTTATGGGTCTGTTCAAGCTTTCTATTTCCTCCTGTTTGAGTTTTGGAAGTGTGTGGGTGTTTAGGAATTTGTCCATTTCTTCCAGGTTGTTCAGTTTGTTGGCATATAATTTTTCATAGTATTCCTTGATAATTGCTTGTATTTCTGAGGGATTGGTTGTAATAATTTTCATTCATGATTTTATCTATTTGGGTCATCTCCCTTTTCTTTTTGAGAAGCCTGGCTAGAGGCTTATCAATTTTGTTTATTTTTTCAAAAAACCAACTCTTGGTTTTGTTGATCTGCTCTACTATTTTTTTAGATTCTATATTGTTTATTTATGCTCTGATCTTTATTATTTATCTTCTTCTGCTGGGTGTTGGGTGTCTTTGCTGTTCTGCTTCTAGTTCCTTTAGGTGTGCTGTTAGATTTTGTATTTGGGATTTTTCTTGTTTCTTGAGATAGGCCTGGATTGCAATGTATTTTCCTCTCAGGACTGCCTTCGCTGCATCCCAAAGCGTTTGGATTGTTGTATTTTCATTTTCCTTTGTTTCCATATATTTTTTAATTTCTTCTCTAATTGCCTGGCTGACCCATTCATTCTTTAGTAGGGTGTTCTTTAACCTCCATGCTTTTGGAGGTTTTCCAGACATTTTCCTGTGGTTGATTTCAAGCTTCATAGCATTGTGGTCTGAAAGTGTGCATGGTATGATCTCAATTCTTGTATACTTATGAAAGGCTGTTTTGTGACCCAGTATGTGATCTCTCTTGGAGAATGTTCTATGTGCACTCGAGAAGAAAGTATATTCTGTTGCTTTGGGATGCAGAGTTCTAAATATATCTGTCAAGTCCATCTGATCCAATGTATCATTCAAGGCCCTTGTTTCTTTATTGACCATGTGTCTAGATGATCAATCCATTGTTGTAAGTGGAGTATTAAAGTCTCCTGCAATACCACATTCTTATCAATAAGGTTGCTTATGTTTGTAATTGTTTTATATATTTGGGGGCTCCCATATTTGCTGCATAGACATTTATAATTGTTAGCTCTTCCTGATGGATAGACCCTGTAATTATTATATAATGCCCTTTTCCAGCTCTTGTTACAGCCTTTCATTTAAAGTCTAGTTGTCTAAGTATGGTTACTCCAGCTTTCTTTTAACTTCCAGTAGCATGATAGCTAGTTCTCCATCCCCTCACTTTCAATCTGAAGGTGTCCTCAGGTCTAAAATGAGTCTCTTGTAGAAAATAGATGGGTCTTATTTTTTTTTAATCCATCCTGATACCCTATGTCTTTTGGTTGGAGCATTTAGTCCAGTTACATTCAGTGCTATTGAAAGATATGGGTTTAGAGTCATTGTGATATCTGTAGGTTTCATGCTTGTAGTGTTGTCTCTGGGACTTTGTGGTCCTTGCAACATTTCACTCACAGGGTCCCCCTTAGGATCTCTTGTAGGCCTGGTTTAGTGGTGATGAATTCCTTCAATTTATGTTTGTTTGGGGAAACCTTTATCTCTCCTTCTATTCTGAATGACAGACTTGCCAGGTAAAGGATTCTTGGTTGCATATTTTTTCTGTTCATCACATTGAAGATTTCCTGCCATTCCTTTCTGGCCTGCCAAGTTTCAGTAGAGAGATCTGCCACTAGTCTTATTGGTCTCCCTTTATATGTTAGAGTGTGTTTATCTCTAGTTGCTTTCAGAATTTTCTCTTTATCCTTGTGTTTTGCGAGTTTCGCTATGATATGTTGTGCAGATCGATTCAAGTTACGTCTGAAGTGAGTTCTCTGTGCCTCTTGGATTTCAATGCCTGTTTCCTTCCCCAGATCAGGGAATTTCTCAGCTATGATTTGTTCAAGTACACCTTCAGCCTCTTTCTCTCTCTCTCTCTCTCTCTCTCTCTCTCTCTTCTTCTGGAATTCCTATGATACAGATATTGTTCCATTTGATTGCATCACTTAGTTCTCTAAGTCTCCCTTCGTTCTCCTGGATTTTTTTATCTCTTTTTCTCAGCTTCCTCTTTTTCCATAATTTTATCTTCTAATTCACCAATTCTCCCCTCTGACTCTTCAATCTGCATTGTGGCCACCTCCATTTTATTTTGCATTTCATTTACAGCATTTTTTAATTCATCATGACAATTTTTTAGCCCCTTGATCTCTGTAGCAATAGATTCTCTGCTGTCCTCTATGCTTTTTTCAAGACCAGCAATTAATTTTATGACTTTTATTCTAAATCCTTCCTTAGTTATATTGCTTAATATAGCGGTTTTGATCAATTCATTAACTGTTGCTACTTCCTGGAATTTCTTTTGAGTTGAATTTTTCCCTTTTGCCATTTTGTCTAGTTTTCTGTCTCTTATGTGTTTTAAAAGCTTGTTGTGTGCTCTGCACCTGTGAGCACTGCTATATTCAAGGAGGATCATACACTGAACAGGGCCTGGCCCTTCAGGAGGTGTTTTTTCGGAGATTGTTACTTGCTCTCTGTTGTTGTGACTTTGGTTATTTTATTACCCTACTTGTAGTGATATTTTGGCCCCTCCACCAGATGTGCTTTGATTTGCTCCTTGGAGTAGCCCTGTAAAGGAAAACAGATAGACAAACAGGAGACAAAAACATGCAAACACACAAACAACACAAACAAACAAACAAAAATGAAAAACTAAAGACTAAAACCAAAAACCCAAAAACACCAACTACAAGTAAAGAAGAGGGTGGAGGCAGTGCTGATGGAAGAGCACATACAAAGCGAGAAATGACAGGAGTGGGGGAAGGGGGAGGGAAGAAAAAATAAACATTGACTAGTCAGAGAGACTAAAAGGCTTAATCCAGAGAGAGAGAAAGGAAAATAAAGAAGGAGGCGGGGCAAACAAAACGAAGATAAAGTTACCCAGACAGAGAAACTATATGGCTTGATTATTCCAGAGAGAGAGAAAGGAGTGTAAAGAAGATGGTGTAGAATGTGTATCAAGACAATGGATTAAATATGTCTGTTTAGACAGACCAATAACCAGAGTAACCAGCCTAGGGGAGGAAAGAGATAAGGAGGAGAAATGGGGGCGGGGAGAATATATCTATATATCCAGAATTGACCTAGATTTAATCCAGACAATGCTGCATCCCTCGTTGGGAGGGGCTTTCCACAGGGTGTGCGCCGCTCAGGTAGTTACAAAGTTACCCAGTGCAAAGGGGCGTGATTTGGTGTAGACTGGACCCACCTCCACTGTGGGCCCCAGGAGTAATCCCTGAGGCCTCGCTTTGGTGGTGGTGGTGGTGGGAAATGGTGATCCCCAGTCTCTTCTCCATGGAGCTGGACCGCTGGACTCCATTTGAGTCATCATCATTGCACCGCGGGGGCAGACAGGCGGGTCCTTTTTGTTTCACCAACTCCCCTGACCTGGGCTGGCTAGGATTCAAAGTCCCGCTCCATGCACTCTGGCACTGGGGAAGCACCTCTCAGTGGGAGGATATGTGGTCGTGGCTGGCTTTGTCTGTGCCACCACACTACAGGGAGGACTGACTTCTCCTCTTGTGGACCAAGAGCCGCCGCCCTCCCCGCAAGCCCCTGGGGTGGTGGACGGTGGACTCAGGCAGGCTTTGTCTTTTCCCACAGCACTCCAGGGAGACATCTGCCTTTTCCTCCTGCAGACTGCACCCTCAGCCCAGCCACTGAGCCTAGGGGTGGTGGACACAGGCAGATTTTGTACTATCGCGCAGCTCCAGGAAGGGAACCACTTTTTCCAACTGCAGACTGAGCCCCTGACCTACCATCACACCCAGGCTGGCTCCCCTCCTCCCCAGGTGTGTGAAGAGGGAGCTGGCTCCTGTCTGAAGAAAGCCCCACAGTTAGAGATCAGATCCCTCTCAGTCTCAGTCCAAGGTCTTTATCCTGTCCAGATATGGTCCTACAATTCCCTAGCATCTCTTTCTCTTCCCTTTGTCTCTCTGCAGAAGGCGGTCCCTCCCCTCCATGCCCACACAGCCTTTTTTTTTAAATCTCCCCCATTTCACAGTTACCCACCTATCTTTTCTCCAGCTTTCCCATTTTCTTCCTAGTAGATGCAATCTCTTTTCCTCCCAGCCTCTGGTGTTCAAAGTCTTTTGGCTTCTGCACCTCTTTGTTTGAGAGACATGGGAAGTATGGATCCCCCTACTTCTCCAGCATGTTGGCCCAATCATCTATAAACATTGATTAAAAGCCCACCTTAGTCATGCGCTGTACCAGGTCCTAGGGAAGACAAGACATATAAAGTTTGCTTCACGTACCCGGACACCATACACTCTAAACTCAAAAAGCCTAAAACTTTATTTTCTGTAAAAAAGCCTTGACCTTAGGTAAGTTTTGAAGGGCATGTTTTATGTTATTACCGCTAAACAATGAGGCCGACCCAATAGAATTAGTATTATAGAATTATCTAACCCAAAGGCAACCTTTTAATACCCACAAGAGCTTTTTATTCAAAGACTCTACGTACATTTGCCACAGGCTCTCAAGGAAATTATATGCAACATTCAATTACCTTTGTAGGTACAAATTATCCATTGCTGTCTTCTCTAATGAGAATAGGGCTTATAACCTCTACTTGCCTGAAATAACACCCATAATACACTATAGTAGACATGTAGCTGGAGGGGTTAACATCAGCTCATAAACTCTGATGGCTTTTATTCTTCTGTTTTGACATGTCTCATGGCTGTGTGGTACAAACAGATGGAATAACCGTGGTAGTCTTCACATGCTTGTGTAATATGTGGTGGGTAGTTTCTGCACCGTAATTAGTATTTTGGATCCTCACTCATTGATTTGGCAAAGAAAAAACAGTTGCCCATATTTGACAGTTGCAGTCCTGACTGGCCAAGCTAATTATGTTGAACGGGAACATTTGTTCCCCAAAGTCTCTGCTGGTGACATAGGCCGTGATGAAGCTTTTATCTCCCCAGTCATGGTTGTTCCATGGCATGCGTCTTGAAGAAACCCTTTGGAAAACAGTGAACACGCACAATATAATCCTTCCAGCTTCTCCTCCCTGGAACCAGCTCTGTTCGTCTGCAGACTACTGTTTAGCAACCACGGGGACAGGAAAACAAAGAAGCAGTAGGAAAGAGGACAATCCATTATTACAAGAACAAATCACCTGACTCTCGAACTGTGGTTCCTGTTAAAATTTCCCTAACGCTCTTTGTGGGTTGGAGGCTGCGTGCCTGAAGGACAGATCATGGCATTTCAGTCAAGCACACATGGATTCAAATTCTAGTTCCCTATTCAAGGGCTGCATGCTTTTAGGAGACGTACCCTGTGTAAGCATAGTTTCTCTTCTGTAAAACTAGGATAGCGATGCGTACCTCACAGGGTTGTTGTAGAGGCTCAATAAATAGTGGCTATCGTGTGATGAGTACAAAGCTCGTGCTCAAGAGATTTTTTTCTCCTTCCTCTTCTATCTATATTACTTCTAGAACTTTCATGTCAAAACACATGCTTGCTCGTGCACCAAATTCTTATAGATGTTTTCAAAGCCTTTGGTAACTAAATGCTGGGTTTTTTTTTTTTTTAAACTACAAGCACCAGACAAAACAATCAAGTGGAAAGTTCAAGTGTTTTACTGTCAATATTTAACATTCTATCCCTGACAATTATTCTGCTTCTCCCATACCACTCCCTACTCTTTTCAGCTGATACTCCGGTTAGACCTATTTATCTTCACCTTTGCTGCTGGTGGGGTGACTTGCTCTGTGCACAGTCAACACTGAAGAGAGCAATGACCTGTCATTTCTTCCAGCCAGCTTAGCAGGCTCATCTGTCTTATGGCCACTGACACCAGCTGCTGTTTGCAAGTCATTGCTGGGCTGAGCAGCAGTGGTTTCAGAATGCACAGAGGACCCGAAGGCCATTTGCTCTTGTATTCTAGTTCTTACATAGAGCCCCGGCCACTTTCCCTCTGGCAAACTCAGCATTGTTGGGATGAACCATGTGGTGTTTCCCCAGTGCTGCCAGACTCTCTGCGGTACATGCACCACCAACTGTCAGCTCTGGCTGGGACTCCTATCTCAGAAGGGCCAAAGAATTATTTCAGGCAAGGACACCAGAGAGGTCCTTGAAGAATGGACAAGGAGAGTCCTATTTTCTTGGTTTAAGCAACAGAACGCTCTGTACTCCTCTTCTGTCCTCCCCAAACGAGGATGATCTGGGATAGATTGTGGCTGGGTGTGGGCAATGGC
This sequence comes from Lynx canadensis, assembly GCF_007474595.2. Classification (NCBI taxonomy): domain Eukaryota; kingdom Metazoa; phylum Chordata; class Mammalia; order Carnivora; family Felidae; genus Lynx; species Lynx canadensis. The sequence goes on from NC_044304.2 coordinate 36,629,049, forward strand.
TACTGTGGGGGGAAGGGTGGGGAAAGTAGTTTCTAAAGTGTCAGGAGCCAACAGGATTGTGAGGATGGCACAAATGTATCTAATGGCAATTGATCTTTTTAAATGTTTATTTATTTTGGAGCGAGTGGATGAGAAGGGGAGGGGCAGAGAGAGGGAGACAGAGGATCTAAAGTGAACTCTGTGCTGACAGCAAGCATTACACCCTTCCATCACCGATGAGGGGGGTGCAAGCGTTACATAGCCACCTCACCAATGAGAGGGTATAAGGAATTGAAACGAGGCTGCCCTAGAAGGGCAAAGAATATGACTGGCATACCGTAGGCAGCTGTTAGGGATGTGGTGATGAGCTTTTGTAGTAGGGCTCAGGCATTGGTATACGATCTTCAGATGTTAGTACCAAAAATATGTGCCCAACTCCTAACTTAATAGTGGGTTAATTTGACAATAGAAGCAATAATGCTATTATGAGTAACAAGAAACATTTCTCCTTGCATAAGCTTATATCAGAGGGGATAACCACTGCTAGTTAACAATGAAATGAAAATAACCTAACTGTAAACTAAATATCAAACCAATTGTTGACCCAACATAGGTATGCAATCAAGGAAAGATTAAACCAAGTAAAAGGAGCTCAGCAAACACAAACCCTGCCTGTTCACCAAAAACATCACCTCTAGCATTTCTAGTATTAGAGGCACTGCCTGCCCAGGGACATTCATTAAATGGCCTTGGTATCCTGACCTGCAAATCACTTGTTCCCTACATAGAGATTAGTAAGAATGGCCACATGAGGGTTTTACTGTCTCTTACTTCCAACCTGTGAAACTGACCTTCCCGTGAAGAAGCAAGAATAGGACAAGACAAGAAAACCCTATGGAGCTTTAATTCACTGGCCCAAAGAGCCTACACCAACACGACCAATAGGAACAACAAATCTCCCCATGGGCCAACAATTTAGGTTGGGGTGACCTCGGAGAATAAAATCTGCTCCGAGGGATTTAGATTTACACTTACCAGTCAAAAGTACAACCTCACTTATTGATCCAAAATACTTGATCAATGCCGTAGGTACTATACATGTACTCTGCCAGAGTTTCCTTTTGGGGGTGGGTGGTTGTTTGCTCCACATTAAGTCCAGGGTTATTAAACAGTGGCGCTGGCAGTGGTGTTTTCTCCTCTTCTATAAAGAGTTCCAAGGTGACCATTTTGGGAGAGCCAAGCGGTAGCTGGGCTGCTTCTGGATCCCTCGCTGCTTCGGGTTCCCTGTCGGGCGTCCTAGCAGTGGCCCAGTGGAAAAATAAGAGAAGATGTCAGAAGACACTCAGGTAAACAAAGATGTGAATGAAGAGCCAACTGAAATACCATCAGAAGACGATGGGACGGGGCTGCTGTCCAGAGTTAGAGTCCAGTTTCTGGGAGGATGTAGAATGAGCTGGAGGAATGCAGTGTCACAGTGGGTGAGAGGTGGCCGGCCGGTAGAAGAAATGTTGCATGTCCCCGATGCTGGCTGGGGAAATGTGGTGTATGTCGTCACCTATCCCAAAGATAACAAAAGAACAATGGGTGAGACAGATGCCTGCATCTTCAGGAATGAAAGGGAAAAGAGCAATCTGGGAAACCTCTGATTTAAGATGCTTTTAGGTACATTTTTTTTTTTTTGAGAGAGAGACAGAACACAAGTGTGGAAGGGGCAGAGAACGAGACAGACGGTATCTGAAGCTGGCTACAGGTTCAGAGCCGCCAGCACAGGGGCAACCCAGGGCTCGAAACCACATATCAAGAGAGCATGACCTGAGCCAAAATGGGACGCTTAACCCACTGAACCACCCAGGTGCCGCAGAAAGCATCTGATTTAAAAGCGGCATCACTGCTACATTGCCAATGATGGGTTGCAGATGAAAGCGTGACACGTGACACGCCTCCGTCACCGATGGGGTGGCGCAAGTGTGACCTAACCTTAACCCCTAACCCTAACCCCTGACCCCAACCCTAACAGATGCTGGCTTCTTCAGCTGTGAAAGTGAAAAGAGCCATTCAGGAAGCATCAGATTTGATAGTGGCATCGCAACTCCATCGCCAATGAAGGGGTGCAAGCATGAGACTCCTCCATCGCTATTGGGGGCTGGTGCAGGCGTGACAGTGATGGAGGGGTGGCACGCCTGCACCCCCCCCCCCATTGGCACATTTTTGGGTGAAATATTGTTGACACATTTCTTGTACTAATTTTAGGCATACATCCTCGTGATTCCATATGTCTGTAAATATGTTGTATGTAACCACAAGTGTAGCTATCACGTGAACGCGTGCCACACTATTTTTGCAGGAATGACTCTATTCCGTTGGCTCTACCTTGTATCCCTAGTACTTATTCATTCCATAGATGGAAGCCAGTATCTCTCTCTCAAAGGTGTCAATTTTTTATCTAACCTAAGTGTTTTGGTGGTAAGCACAATTACCTCTTGCTCAGCATGTGTAAATTGGTGGGCTATTTTTCTGTGAACATTGCTTAAAGCATTACAAATGATGTCATTCTATTAATAAATTTGGTTTCATTCTTCACTTGCAAGAAAGGGGAAGGAAAAGATTTCTTTGTGTCCCAGGCCCTGTCACTAAGATCCATCCCAATCTGGAGAACAGGCTAAGTTGCCCAGAGCAACTTCAATGCCTCAGCTGAGCGGCCATGGCCTTCAGCATTGCAGGACTTCCCATGGTGGCCAGCAGAGGGCGTGCGAGCACCACAAACCGGGAGGGGCGGGTTCCTCTCCATACACGGTGAGAGCCGGCAGAGGGCGCCCCATGAGCTTTTCTGACCCAGGGCACCTCAGAGCAGGAAGGGCTTCTGTTGCTCCCAGAGCACTCAGGGCCTCTGCCGTTGCCTGAGGACAGAGACCAGAGCTGCGTTTCCAGCAGGTTCTGCCGCTCTCTCCAGGGGAGACCTTGGGAGCCTTGCAGCAACTTGGTGTCTCCGGAGTCCCCAGAGAGAAGTTGCCTTGTTGCACTGAGTGTTGAGGAGAGGGCCCTGGGTGGCTTCCCTGGGCACTGGCCAGTCGGTCAGCAGCACAGACCCTTGCATTTTGTGGGCTGTTCCCGAGTTTCATTCCTCACTTTCCCAGACAGTATTTGAACAAGATGTGTTTTACTAAAGGACCCGTGGATCGAGGGGTCTCATGACATCACATCATAGATGCCGTGGATGGTTTGTTCCAGATTCAGGCTGGTTTCAGGGGAGAAATCCTGACAGAAATTCAGAAGAACGGGAGCTGCATTCAGTTAAGACATGAAAACATGAAATACTTGTCTCAGGACCGTCTAGAAGAATGAGCTGGGACCCACTTTCCGAGTCCTGCTGGAACCAGAGACCGAGGTAAGGGCACAAACTGTCCCCCACATCATACATGCTTTTAAAAAATTTCATGGTTATTTTTCCCACATAGAGAAGTGATTGAAAACTACAGAAAACCTGGTAGGTAGGTGTCATTAACCTTATGTTATTTTTTAGTTTACATTCCACGTGGTAAAGGTAGAGTGTAATATTAGTTTCAGGTGTACAATATAGAGCAACACTTCCACACGTCATCCGGTGCTCATCCCAGGTGCACGTCTTAATCCCCATCACCTGTTTCATTCATTCCCCCCCCCCCCCCGCCCCCCCGCCATCCCACTGTGGAAACCCTCAGTTTGTTTCCTAGTTAAGAGTCTGTTTGTTCGTTACTGTCTCCTTTTTCCCCCCTTTGTTTTCTTTCATTTCCATGTGTTAGTGAAATCACCTGGTATTTGTCTTTCTCTGACAGGCTTATTTCACCCACTATAACATTCTCTCGCTCCATCCACCTCGTGGCAAATGATGAGATTTCATGTTTTTATGGCTAAATAATATTCCATTCCATATACTACATCTCAGTTTATTCATCAGTTGATGGAAGCTTGGGCAATTTCTGTAATTTGGCTGCTGTAGAAAATGCTGCTATAAACATCAGGGTGCATGTATCCCTTTGAAGTATTATTTTTGTATTCTTTGTGTAAATACCTTGTAGTGAAATTGCTGGATTGTAAGGTAGTTCTGTTTTCAATTTTTTGAGGAATCTCCATGATGTTGTCCAGAGTGGCTGCACCAGTTTGCATTTCTACCAACCGTGCAAGAGGGTTCCTCTTTGCCCACATCCTTGGCAACACGTGTGGTTTTGTCATTCATTGATTTTAGTCATTCTGACAGATGTAACGTGGTATCTCATTGTACTTTTGGATTGCATTTCCCTGATGATCAGTGTTGAGCATCTTTTCATGAGTCTCTTGGCTATCTGTGTGTCTTCTTTGGGAAAATGTCTCTTAATGTCTTCTGCCCATTTTTAATTGGATTTCTCATTTTTTGGATGTTGTATAACCTTATATGTTTTGGATACCAGCCCTTTATCAGTTGTTGTTTGCAAATATCTTCCATTCTGTAGGTTACATTTAATTTTGTTTATTGTTTCCTTTGTTATAGAAGCTTTTTATTTTTATCAAGTCCCATTATTTTTGCTTGTGTTTCCCTTACATCAGGAGACGTATCTACAAAGAAGTTGGTACAGCCAGTGTCAAATAAGTTACCGCCTGTGTTTTCCTCTGGGGTTTTTGTGGTTTCAGGTTTCACACATGGGTCTTTATCCATTTGGAATTTATTTTTGTGTATGTTGTAAGAAAGTGTTCCGTGTTTGCATGTTGCTGTCTAGTTTTCCTAAAACCATATGTTAAAGACTTTTTTTATGTTTGTTTATTTTGTGAATATAATTTATTGTCAAATTGGCTTACATACAACCCCACTGCTCATCCCACCAAATGCCCTCCTCAATGTCCATCACCCATTTTCCCTCTCCCCCACCCCCCCATTCACACTTAGTTTGTTCTCTGTATTTAAGGGTGTTATGGTTTGCCTCGCTCCCTCTCTGTTTGTGCCTATTTTTTTCCCCTTCCCTTCCCCCATGGTCTTCTGTTCAGTTTCTCACAATCCACATATGAGTGAAAACATAGGATATTTGTCCTTCTCTGACTTATTTCACTCAGTATACTACCCTCCAGTTCCATTCATGTTGCTGCAAATGGCATGATTTCATTCTTTCTCATTGCCAAGTAGTATTCCATTGAATATATAAGCCACATTAACTTTATCCATTCATCAGTTGATGGACATTTAGGCTCTTTCCATAATTTGGCTCTTGTTGAAAGTGCTGCTATAAACATTGGTGTATAAGTGCCCCTATGCATCAGCACTCCTGTATCCCTTGGGTAAATTCCTGGTAGTGTTATTGCTGGGTCATAGGGTACCTCTACTTTTAATTTTTTGAGAAACCTCCACACTGTGTTCCAGAGAGCTGCACCAGTTTGCATTCCTACCAACAGTGCAAGAGGGTTCCTGTTTCTCCACATCCTTGTCAGCAGCGTCTGTAGTTTCCTAATTTGTCCATTTGAGCCACTCTGGCTGGTGTAAGGTGGTATCTCAGTGTGATTTGATTTGTATTTCCCTGATGATGAATGAGGTTGAGCATCTTTTCATGTGCCTGTTGGCCATCTGTATTTTTGAGAGAGAGAGAGAGAGAGACAGAGAGACAGAGAATACAGAGGAGGGACAGAGAGAGAAGGAGAGAGAATCCCAAGCAGGCTCTGCACTGACGTGGGGTCCAAACTCATGAACCCTGACATCATGACCTGATCTGAATGCAAGAGTCAGATGCTTAAGTGACTGAGCCACCCATGTACCCCAAGACTATCTTTTCCATTGGATATTCTTTCCCACTTTGACCATATACTTGTGAGTTCATTTCTGGGTTTCCATTCTATTGATCTGTGTGTGTGTGTGCGTGCGTGTGTGTGTGTGTGTGTGTGTGTGTTTTCCCTCAGTACCATACCGTTCTGATCACTATAGCTTTGTAATAAAACCTAAAGTCTGGAATTGTGATGCCTCCAGCTTTGCTTGTCTTCTACAAGTTTTGTTTTGGCTGTTTGGGGTCGTTTGTGTTTCCATACAAATTTTAGGATTATTCATTGAAGTTCTGTGAAAAATATTTTGTTGGAGGCTTCTGGGAAGATGGTGGCATAGGAGGACGCTGAGCTCACCACGTTCTGCGGATCACTTAGATTCCACCCACACCTGCCTAAATAACCCAGAAAGTTGCCAGAAGACTCACAGAACGGAGTCTCCGGAACCAAGCGTAGACAAGAGGTCCATGGAAGAGGGTAGGAAGGGCGGAGAGGCGGTGCGCGCTACATGGACTGGCGGGAGGGAGCCGGGGTGGAGGGGCAGCCCGCTGGCAAAGAGGAGCCCCTGAGTCTGCCTTGCAAAAGTGGAGGGGCTGGACAGAGTGTGTTCTGACAGCAAGCGGGACTTAACATCTGGAAGGTTATAAGTTAGATCTGCTCGGAAAACGGGAGGGCTGGAGGACAATGGGAGGGAGAGTTGTTGAGCCCTGGACAACAGAGCGCAGCTTGGTGGGGAACAAAGGCGCTAGCCAGCGCCATCTTCCTCGCCCATCCCCCAGCCAAAATCCCAGTTCCTGTCAGGGAACTTGCGTGCACCCTGCAAACACCCAACGCTGTGCTTCTGCGGATCCATCCCTCCGGCGGGTCTGACCCCCTCCCGGTGCCGCAGGGCCCATCCCGAAGCGGATATCCAAAGGAAAAGGGAGCTGAGCCTGCCCCTCCCGCCCCTGTGCACCTGGCCGATCAACCCCAGCTAATATGCCAGATCCCCAGCACCACAAGCCTGGCAGTGTACAAGTAGCCCAGATGGGCCATGCCACCCCACAGTGAATCCCGCACCTAGGAGAAGGGAAGAGAAGGTACACACCAGTCTGACTGTGGCCCCAGCGGTGGGCTGGGGGCAGACATCAGGTCTGACTGCGGCCCCGCCCACCAATGCAAGTTATTCAAGACAGCACAGGCGAAGTGCCCTGCTGTTCCGCACCACTCCAGGGACTATCCAAAATGACGGAATGGAAGAATTCCCCATAAAAAAAACCTCCAGGAAATAACGACAGCTAATGAACTGATCAAAAACGATTTAAACAATATAACAGAAAGTGAATTTAGAATAGTAATCATAAAATGAATTGCTGGGCTTGAAAACAGTATAAAGGACAGCACAGAATCTATTGCTACAGAGATCAAGGGACTAAGGAACAGCCAGGAGAAGCTAAAAAATGCTATTAATGAGCTGCAAAATAAGATGGAGATGACCACAGCTTGGATTGAAGAAGCAGAGGAGAGAATAGGTGAACTAGAAGATAAAATTATGGAAAAAGAAGAAGCTGAGAAAAAGAGAGATAAAAAAATCCAGGAGTATGAAGGGAAACTTAGAGAACTAAGTGATGCACTAAAGAGAAATAATCTATGCATAATTCGTATTCCAGAGGAGGAAGAGAGAGGGAAAGGTGCTGAAGGTGTACTTAAAGAAATCATAGCTGAGAAATTCCCTGATCTGGGGAAGGAAAAAGGCATTGAAATCCAAGAGGCACAGAGAACTCCCTTGAGACGTAACTTGAGTCGATCTTCTGCACGACATATCATAGTGAAACTGGCAAAATACAAGGATAAAGAGAAAATTCTGAAAGCAGCTAGGGATAAACATGCTCTAACATATAAAGGGAGACCAATAAGACTCGTGATGGATCTCTCTACTGAAACTTGGCAGGCCAGAAAGGAATGGCACGAGATCTTCAATGTGATGAACAGAAAAAATATGCAGCCAAGAATCCTCTATCCAGCAAATCTGTCGTTTAGAATAGAAGGAGAGATAAAGATCTTCCCAAACAAAAACTGAAGGAATTCATCACCATTAAACCAGCCCTACAAGAGATCCTAAGGGGGATCCTGTGAGACAAAGTACCAGAGATATCGCTACAAGCATGAAACCTACAGACATCACAATGACTCTAAACTCATATCTTTCTATAATAACACTGAATGTAAACAGACTAAATGCGCCAACCAAAAGACATAGGGTATCAGAATGGATAAAAAAACAAGACCCATTTGCTGTCCACAAGAGACTCATTTTAGACCTGAGAACAGTTTCATATTGAAAGTGAGGGGATGGAGAACTATCTATCATGCTACTGAAAGTCAAAAGAAAGCTGGAGTAGCCATACTTATATAAGACAAACTAGACTTTAAATTAAAGGCTGTAACAAGAGATGAAGAAGGGCATTATATAATAATTACAGAGTCTATCCATCAAGAAGAACTAACAATTATAAATGTCTATGTGCTGAATACCCGAGCCCCCAAATATATAAAACAATTACTCACAAACATAAGCAACCTTATTGACAAGAATGTGGTAATTGCAGGGGACTTTAATACCGCACTTACAACAATGGTTAGATCATCTAGACACATGGTCAATAAAGAAACAAGGGCCCGGGATGATACATTGGATCAAATGTACTTGACAGATATATTTAGAACTCTGCATCCCAAAGCAACAGAATATACTTTCTTCTCGAGTGCACATGGAACATTCTTCAAGATAGATCACATACTGAGTCACAAAACAGCCCTTCATAAGTATACAAGAATTGAGATCATACCATGCATACTTTTGGACCTCAATGCTATGAAGCTTGAAATCAACCACAGGAAAAAGTCTGGAAAACCTCCAAAAGCATGGAGGCTAAAGAACACCCTACTAAAGAATTAATGGATCAGCCAGGCAATTAGGGAAGAAATTAAAAAATATATGGAAACAAACGAAAATGAAAATGCAACAATCCAAACGCTTTGGGACGCAGCGAAGGCAGTCCTGAGAGGAAAATACATTGCAATCCAGGCCTATCTCAAGAAACAAGAAAAATCCCAAATACAAAATCTAAGAGCACACCTAAAGGAACTAGAAGTAGAACAGCAAAGACACCCCACACCCAGCAGAAGAAGATAAATAATAAAGATCAGAACATAAATAAACAATATAGAATCTAAAAAAACAGTAGAGCAGATCAACAAAACCAAGAGTTGTTTTTTTTAAAAAAATAAACAAAATTGATAAGCCTCTAGCCAGGCTTCTCAAAAAGAAAAGGGAGATGACCCAAATAGATAAAATCATGAATGAAAATGGAATTATTACAACCAATCCCTCAGAAATACAAGAAATTTTCAGGGAATATTATGAAAAATTATATGCCAACAAACTGGACAACCTGGAAAAAGGGACAAATTCCTAAGCACCCACACACTTCCAAAACTCAAACAGGAGGAAATAGAAAGCTTGAACAGACCCATAAGCAGCGAAGAAATTGAATCAGTTGTCAAAAATCTCCCAACAAATAAGAGTCCAGGACCAGATGGCTTCCCTGGGGAATTCTACCAGACATTTAAAGCAGAGATAATACCTATCCTTCTCAAGCTGTTCCAAAAAATTGAAAGGGAAGGAAAACTACCAGACTCATTCTATGAAGCCAGTGTTACTTTGTTTCCCAAACCAGACAGAGACCCAGAAAAAAAAAAAAAAAAAAAGAGACCTACAGGCCAATATCCCTGATGAATATGGATGCCAAAATTCTCAATAAGATGCTAGCAAATCGAATTTAACAGCTTATAAAAAGAATTATTCACCATGATCAAGTGGGATTCATTCCTAGGATGCAGGACTGGTTCAACATTTGCAAATCCATCAATGTGATACATCACATTAATAAAAGAAAAGATAAGAATCATATGATCCTGTCAATTGATGCAGAAAAAGCATTTGACAAAATTCAGCATCCTTTCTTAATAAAAACCCTCAAGAAAGTCAGGATAGAAGGAACATACTTAAACATCATAAAAGCCATTTATGAAAAGCCCACAGCTAACATCATCCTCAATGGGGAAAAACTGAGAGCTTTTTCCCTGAGATCAGGAACACGACAGGGATGTCCACTCTCACCGCTGTTGTTTAACATAGTGTTGGAAGTTCTAGCATCAGCAATCAGACAACAAAAGGAAATCAAAGGCATCAAAATTGGCAAAGATGAAGTCAAGCTTTCGCTTTTTGCAGATGACATGATAGTATACATGGAAAATCCGATAGACTCCACCAAAAGTCTGCTAGAACTGATACATGAATTCAGCAAAGTTGCAGGATACAAATTCAATGTACAGAAATCCGTTGCATTCTTATACACTAATAATGAAGCAACAGAAAGACAAATAAAGAAACTGATCCCATTCACAATTGCACCAAGAAGCATAAAATACCTAGGAATAAATCTAACCAAAGATGTACAAGATCTGTATGCTGAAAACTATAGAAAGCTTATGAAGGAAATTGAAGAAGATATAAAGCAATGGGAAAACATTCAGTACTCATGGGTTGGAAGAGTGAATATTGTTAAAATGTCAATACTACCCAAAGCTATCTACACATTCAATGCAATCCCAATCAAAATTGCACCAGCATTCTTCTCGAAACTAGAACAAGCAATCCTAAAATTCATATGGAACCACAAAAGGCCCCGAATAGCCAAAGTAATCTTGAAGCAGAAGACCAAAGCAGGAGGCATCACAATCCCAGACTTTAGCCTCTACTACAAAGCTGTAATCATCAAGACGGCATGGTATTGGCACAAAAATAGACACACAGACCAATGGAATAGAATAGAAACCCCAGAACTAGACCCACAAAAGTATGGCCAACTAATCTTTGACAAAGCAGGAAAGAATATCCAATGGAAAAAAGACAGTCTCTTTAACAAATGGTGCTGGGAGAACTGGACAGCGACATGCAGAAGGTTGAAACTAGACCACTTTCTCACACCATTTACAAAAATAAACTCAAAATGGATAAAGGACCTGAATGTGAGACAGGAAACCATCCAAACCCTAGAGGAGAAAGCAGGAAAAAACCTCTCTGACCTCAGCCGTAGCAATCTCTTACTTGACACATTCCCAAAGGCAAGGGAATTAAAAGCAAAAATGAACTATTGGGACCTTATGAAGATAAAAAGCTTCTGCACAGCAAAGGAAACAACCAACAAAACTAAAAGGCAACCAACGGAATGGGAAAAGATATTTCCAAATGACATATCGGACAACGGACTAGTATCCAAAATCTATAAAGAGCTCACCAAACTCCACACCTGAAAAACAAATAACCCAGTGAAGAAATGGGCAGAAAACATGAATAGACACTTCTCTAAAGAAGACATCCAGATGGCCAACAGGCACATGAAAAGATGCTCAACGTCACTCCTCATCAGGGAAACACAAATCAAAACCACACTCAGGTATCACCTCACGCCAGTCAGAGTAGCCAAAATGAACAAATCAGGAGACTATAGATGCTGGAGAGGATGTGGAGAAACAGAAGCCCTCTTGCACTTTTGGTGGGAATGCAAACTGGTGCAGCCACTCTGGAAACCAGTGTGGAAGTTCCTCAAAAAATTAAAAATAGACCTACCCTATGACCCAGCAATAGCACTGCTAGGAATTTATCCAAGGGATACAGGAGTACTGATGCATAGGGGCACTTGTACCCCATGTTTATAGCAGTACTCTCAACAATAGCCAAATTGTGGAAAAAGCCTAAATGTCCATCAACTGTTGAATGGATAAAGAAATTGTGGTTTATATATACAATGGAGTACTACGTGGCAATGAGAAAGAATGAAATATGGCCCTTTGTAGCAACGTGGATGGAACTGGAGAGTGTGATGCTAAGTGAAATAAGCCATATAGAGAAAGACAGATACCGTATGTTTTCACTCTTATGAGGATCCTGAGAAACTTAACAGAAGACCATGGGGGAGGGGAAGGGAAAAAAAAAGTTAGAGAGGGAGGGAGCCAAACCATAAGAGACTCTTAAAAACTGAGAATGAACTGCGGGTTGATGGGGGGTGGGAGGGAGGGGAGGGTGGGTGATGGGCATTGAGGAGGGCACCTGTTGGGATGAGCAATGGTTGTTATATGGAATCCTATTTGACAATAAATTTCATATATTAAAAAAAATTTTGTTAATGTCATAGGGATTTCATTACATGTATAGATTGTTTTGAGGAGAGTAGACATTTTAACAGTATTTGTTCTTCCCATCCATGAACATGAAATGTATTTCCATTTCTTTGTGTCCTCTTCCATTTCTTTCATCAGTGTTTCATAGCCTTGAGAGTACAGGCCTTTCACCTCTTTGCTTAGGTTTATTCCTGGTATCTTGTGGCATTTGGTGCACCTGTCAATGGGATTGATTCCTTAATTTCTCTTTCTGTTAATTCATGATTCGTTTATAGAAATGCAATAGATTTCTGTACATTGATTTTTGTATATTGTGACTTGTGGAATTCATATATCAATTCTAGCAATTTTTATGGGATTCTTTCATGTTTTTTGTATGGAGCATCATGTCATTTACAAATAGCAAAAGTTCTACTTCTTCCTTGCTGATTTGGATTCCTTTTATTTCTTTTTGTTGTCTGATTGCTATGGCCGGGACTTCCAGTACTATGTGGAATAACAGTGGTGAGAGGGGACATCTCTGTCTTGTTCCTGACCTTAGAGGAAAAGCTTTCAATTTTTCCTCATTCAGGATGAGATTAGCTGTGGGTTTTTCATAGATGACTTTTATTATGTGCAGATGTGTTGAGTCTCAATCTACTTTGCTGAGGGTTTTTATCATGAATGGATGTGACATTTTGCCAGTTGCTTTTTCTGCATCTGTTGAAAGCATCTTATTTTTCTTATCCTTTCTTCTCTTAGTGTGGTGCATCATGTTGATTGATCTGTGCGTGTGGAACCACCCTTGCAGCCCAGAAATATATCCCACTTGATTATGGGAAATGGTTCTGTTAATGTATTGTTGAATTTCATTTGAAGGTATTTAATGAGAATTTCTGCATACATGCTCATCAGGGTATTGGCCTTCACTTTTATTAAAAATTTTTAAAAACATATTTTCAAATGTTTATTTATTTACTTAGAGAGATAAAGTACATAAAAGTGAGGGAGAGGCAGAGAGACAGGGAGAGAGAGAACCCTGAGTAGGCTCTGCACTGTCAGCGCAGGTCCAATGTGGGACTTGAACCTGTGAACCGCAAGATAATGACCTAATCAGAAATTAAGAGTTGGACAGTCAACCAACCGAGCCACCCAGGTGCCCCTGAAGTTTTCGTTTTCTTAATTTTTTTTAACATTTATTTATTTTTGAGACAGAGAGAGACAGAGCATGAACAGGGGAGGGTCAGAGAGAGAGGGAGACACAGAATCCGAAACAGGCTCCAGGCTCTGAACCGTCAGCACGGAGTCCGATGCGGGGCTCGAACTCACAGACTGTGAGATCATGACCTGAGCCGACGCTCAACCTACTGAGCCACCCAGGCGCCCCAGTTTTCGTTTTTATCTGGTTTTGGTATCAGGGTAGTGATAGTCTCATAACATGAATTTGTAAGTTTTCCTTCTTTTTTATTTTTTGTAATAATTTGAGAAGAATTCATCAGTGAAGCCATCTGGCCCTGAACTCTTGTGTTTGGGGAGATATTTTTTAAATTACTGATTCAATTTCTTTCTGGTTTCAGATTTTCTATATCTTCCTATTTCAGTTTTGTTAGTTTATGTGTTTCTATGAATTTATCCATTTCTCTCAGAGTGTCCAATTTGTTTGCATTTAGTTTTTCATAATATTGTCTTCTAATTGTATTTCTGTGGTGTTGACTGTTATTTCTCCTCTCTTATTTGTGATTTTATTTATTTAAATTCTTTCTTTTTTCTTTGTGATAAGTCTGGCTAGGAGGTTTTCAAGTTGATTACTGTTTTCAAAGAACCAGCCCCTGGTTTCACTGACTTGGTCTACTGTTTTTTGTTTCTATATCACTTATTTCTGCTTTAATCTTTATTATTTCCTTCCTTCTGCTGTCTTTAGCCTTGGATTGTTCTTTTTATCATTCCTTTAATTGTAAGTTTGGATTGTTTGAGATTTTTTCTTGCTTTTTAAGGTAGGCTTGTATTGTTATATACTGTATTAGGACTGCTTTTGCCACATTCCAAAGTTTTTACCAGTGTATTTTCATTTTCATTTTTTTCAGTGAATTTTCTCATTGATTTCCTGGTTGGCCCATTCATTTAGTAGCATGTTGTTTAAGCTCCCTTTATTTGTGGTTTTCCCTTTTTTTTTTTTTTTTTTTGTGGTTGACTTCACGTTTCCTAGCTTTGTGGTCAGAAAAGATGCTTGGTCTGATCTCATCTTTGTGTACTTGTTGAGGCCTGATTTGTAACCTAGAATGTGATCGATTCTGGAGAATGTCCCATGTGCACTTGAAAAGAATGTGTATTCTGCCATTTTAGTATGGAGTGTTCTGAATATATCTGTTAAACCCATCTGGTCCAGTGTGTCATTCAAAGCCATTGTTTCCTTGTTGATTTTCTGTTAGAGGATGTGTCCTTTGATGTAAGTAATGTGTTAAAGTCCTCTACTATCATTATCATAAATGAGGTCCTTTATGTTTGTTGTTAATTCTTTCATATATCTGGCGATTGCATGTTGGATGCATAAAAATTTACAATCGTTGGATCTTATTGTTTGATTGTCCCCTTTGTTATGAGATAGTGTCCATCTTCATCTCTTGTACTGTTTCTTTTTTTTTTTAATTTATGTTTTAGTCCTTGTCATGTTCCTGACCTTAGGGGGAAAGCTTCTCAGTTTCTCTCCATTGAAGATGATATTAGCTTTGGGACTTTCACATATGGACATTATGATGTTGAGGCATGATCCTTCTATCCCTCCTTTCGTGAGGGTTTTTTTCATCAAGAAAGAAGGCTGTATTTTGTCAAATGCTTTTTCTGCATCTATTGAGAGAATCATGTGGTTCTTATCCTTTTTTTGGTTAATGTGATGTATCATATCACTCGATTTGCAGATATTGAATCAGCTGTGCATCCCAAGAAAAAAACCCACCTCATTATGGTGAATACTTATTTTTATGTATTGTTGGATCTGGTTTGCTTATTTTTTGTGAGAATTTTTGCATTCAGTTTCATCAGGGAAATTGGTCTGTAGTTCTCCTTTTTAGTGGAATCTTTGTCCACTTTGGACTCAAGACAATGCTGGCCTCATAGAATGAGTTTGGAAGTGTTCCTTCCACTTCTCTGGCCATGACTTTATCTTCTTTCATTTGGGATGGGTTCCTCTGTCTTGGCATTTTGGCTGAGTATTTGCCTTTGTGTTACAAAAGCTCATTATGTTACCTGCCTGTGAGATGAATGGCTTTATGAAGAGGATGTCATCTAGTGTCCAGGGCTTGGAACTTCAGGGAGTGTCTCTGCTGTGTGTTGCATGCACTGTTTTGTGTTCTGGCTGCACTGTCCTTCAGGCCAGTTGTATGGGCAATGTATGGTCCTTGGCCAGAATGTGCTGAGTTTTATCTAAGTCTGCTCTGATCTGCTTGTTAAATGAGACTTGAAATGACTGCCACTAGAAGTGAAGCCCTGCAGAACTGTCTGGTCAAGAGAGCTGGTGTGGTCAGGGGCTTCTGCTGTTCTTCTGGGGGAAGCGGCCAGCTCCATTGGGACTGAGGCAAGCTTGACCTAGAAGGGCAGTCTCACCAGACCAGAGGGTGGGGTATGGCTTGGTGTAAGTGTGTTAGGCAGCCAGTGTGGGAATTGCCTTGTTTCCAGCAGGTGGCTCTGTGTTTATGCTGGGGGTCAGAGGAAGGAAATGGTGCCACCCAGCTCCTTTGTCCCTAGATGGTCATCTTTTTGAACACTGCCTCTCAGGGGTGTTCTCCAAGAAGTGTATAATCTCCCCACTGTGTGCACCAGACATTGTACACCAGGCATTGTACAGATCACTGTTTCCATGCCACCTGCCCCCAAGTTGTTTGCTGCCTTCTCTCTAGGAGTAGGGCAGTGCTCTCAGGGCTGTGTCCCAGCCAAGCCTGCTAACCTTAAAACTCCACATACTTGGGGTGCCTGGATGGCTTGGTTAAGTGTCTGACTCTTGATAGTGGCTCAGATCATGACCTCGTTGTCATGGGATTCTCTCTCTCCCTCTCTCCCTGCCCCTCCCTTGCATGTGCTCTCTTTCTGTTTCTTTAAAAATAAATAAACTTAAATTAAAAATTAAAAAATTAGTGGCATGGAATACCTTATTTAGGCAAGATTGCCTCCCTGAGGGAATGGCAGTGGTATATCAGTAAAATTTCTAGTACTGGCTAGGCAATTATGTTGACTGGTTAAAGGTTACATTCCTGCAGGAATGAAACTAGGTTTGGTGACGTGGGGCCTTAACATAAGTAACTCCATGAGGGACCTGGGATTTTTCTTAACATTCCAAACCCGAATTTTTACACATCCATTTTTTATTAGAAATATAGCCCTAAATAATATTTTAGCCACCAACTGCCAGCCCGATTTTCATATCCTGTGAAACTGTGACCATCTCCTAATCATAGATGAAGATCAACTCTGTGACTCTAAGATCTTTGTGGGTCTAAGTTACTTTGATCCAAGTTACTAAGATCTTTGTGAGTCTAAGTTTACTGCTAGCCTTTTGAAGCCTTTGACCCAGGGACCCCAAGCCAGGCTGCTGAGCCATCACTTAGGCACAGAAGCACCCTTTCCAAGTCACCTATTCCTAGAACACTGTCTTGCACTCTTGTACTTCTGGGTCTTACCCTTTGGCAAGTCACATGCTGCGATGGACATCCACTCATGCAAACCTGTTTAAGTGGCTCAGAGAAAGCTGCTTGCCTGTGACTGCCACTTCATGGTCACATCTTTTCCTTCTGAAACCCCTTGAACTCACTATCATTCTTCTAATCTTTGGATATTTTTTGAATTAGAAATATTTGATTCTGTTGTATTCCTGCTAAAAATATGCATGAAAATATTAAAGCAAGGATTCTTTATAATAAGAGAGCAAGTCACAATGATTCATCTGGCCATTTGTGCTTTTTTTTTTAATGTTCAGGCATGATATAAAGTACATCCTGTAAAATCTGAGTGTGGTTCATTATCTATGATAATCATCTTTATGGAAAGCCATTCGATAACATGCTCATTCAAGATCAGAAAACCACTTAACCATATAATAAAGTGGCATATACATATGTTATTATCTTCAAGTATGTAAAGTAGATGTTTCTATAACTTGCATATCATTTTGTATTATTCAGTTTTCTGTAACATGAATGCAATTATTTAAATAAAACAATAATAAGAACAATAAGAATAGGCAAATGTCAATCACTAGTAACTAATAGTAGGACTAATTACATAATATAATGTGTTGAAAAAATAAAACCATGATTACTAATCATCTTTTAATTCATAATGGGCTTCTAGTTACCAAAATTTGGGAAGATAGTGCTGAGTCTCCACATACGTCAGACTGTTTTCTGGTTATTGACGTCATATCTGTTTGTACATTATCGCAATCAATATCTAGAAGAGATATGTATTAACTAAAGTTTATATTTTTACTCAGATTTCTTAGGTTTAACCTCTTCTGTTCCAGACTCATCTGTAATGTGTAAGCTGGCACATTACATTCAGTCATCCTGTCTCCTTGGGCTCCACTTGGCCATGATATTTTTTTAATTTTCCATTATTTTTCATTATCTGCGAAGTTTTGAGAGGTACTTTTGTAGAATGTATTTTGTAGGATGATCCTTGGTTTGGATATGACTAATGTTTTCAAATGAGTAGACTGCAGTTCATATCTTTTGGAATAGAAGATCCAGAAGCATAATGCCATCCATAATTATCACTTCACATACAGGGTGTTTACTCTGAAGATTGGGGTCTTTTGTTAGGATTGTTCTTGTTCTGTGAAAAATGCTATTGGTATTTTGATGGAGATTGCATTGTATCAATTCTTTGGGTAGTATAGACATTTTCACAATATTTGTACTTCCAATCCATGAGCATGGAATGTCCTTCCATTTCTGTGTCATCTTGAATTTCTTTCATGAGTGTTTTAAAGTTTTCAGAACATACGTCGCTCACCTCTTTGGCTAGATTTATTCATATGTATCTTCTTATTTGGTGAGGTGTCTTTTTTATTTGGTGTGCAATTGTAAATGGGACTGTTTTCTTAATTTCTCTTTCTACTGATTCATTATTGTTGTCTAGAAATGCAACAGATTTCTGTACAGTGATTTTGTATCCTGTGACATTGCTGAATTCATTTGTCAGTTCTAGCAGTTATTGGGTGGACTCCTTAAGGTTTTCTATATATAGTGCCATGTCATCTGCAATGTGTGAAAGTTTTACTTGTTCCTGATTTGGATTCCTTTTATTTTTTATTTATTTTTTGTCTGATTGCTGTGGCTTGGACTTCCAGTACTATGTTTAATACAAGTGGTGAGAGTAGAAATCCTTGTCTTGTTCCTGACCTTAGAGGAAAAGCTCTCAGATTTTCCCCATTAAGGAGGATGTTAACTGTGGGGTTTTCATAGATGACCTTTATTATGTTGATGTATGTTCCCTCTAAACCTACTTTTTGGGGGTTTTTATCATGAATGGATGTTGTACTTTGTCAAATACTTTTTATCTGCATGTGTTGAAATGATTGTATGGTTCTTTTCTTTTCAAGTTTATTCATGTTTAACCAAGACAGAGCGTGAGCAGGGGAGGGGCAGAGAGAGAGACACACACAGAATTTGGAGCAGGCTCTTGGCTCTGAGCTGTCAGCACAGAGCCTGACGCGGGGCTCAAACTCACGAATCATGAGGTCGTGACCTGAGCTGATATAGGACTGTTAAAGGACTGAGCAACCCAGGTGCCCTGATCATATGGTTCTTATCTTTTGTCCTGTTCATGTATTGTATCACATTGATTGATTTGTGATTATAGAACCACAGCTGGGTGTGGTGCAGATGTGCACAGCGTCCTGTGGCAGCTATGCATGTGGCTGGCCAGACAGGGTGTCCTTGTGGTTTTAACAAAGTTTACCCTGATACCAGCAGGCTTGGAGTGGGTGAGTCCCCCAGTGAACCCTTGGGACTGGCGCACTGCTAACAGGTTAGGTAACAAGTGTCTGTGCAGCCTCACCCCCCTGGTAGGTGCCTCTGGGCTTATTCTGGGAGTGGGGGTGGGGGAGAAGAATGGTGCCTGTGAGCTTCCTCATGGTTGGAGAAGTCCCCCAACACACTCAGAAATCAGCACGAACAGTTCTGTCTCCTGTTGCCTCCGCATTGTGTGAACTGCCGCATTTACATTGCCTCTTCTCCACACAGGCAGGGACCTGGCTATCACTCACCCTCCTGGATCACCCAGTGCTGGGTCAGCTGACCTCCAAAGCTCCAGGATCTAAACTCAAGGGAATTTGGCCCCTCTCTGTTTTAAAGCCAAATGTTATGGGGATTAGTCTTCCCTGTGTGAGCTCCCTGGTGTGAGGGCTCACTTTCTCTGCCTTCCCTGCAGGCAGCCGCCCTCCACCTTTCTGACCTTCCTAAACTTTCAGATGCAGCTTCTCTCAGTTTAGGTGTAGAGTTTGTTCTGCCAGTCTTTGGATCACTCTCTGGTTCATGGGCTCGGATGTGGATGTTATGTAGTTGAAAACATGGGACAGGGTGAACTCAGGGTCCTCTTACTCTGCTATTATTAATTTTTAAATGTCTTACTATTTTGGATTTTTGAGACATGGTCAGATAGACTCCTATTACCCATGCACTTCAGGATTAGAAAGGAGTTTTCACCCATTTTCTTCTAGTATTTTATGTTTTAAAACTCTCTTTAATGAGGTATAAGTTACATATAAAAATAGCCTCAAGTTAAAGGGTATAATTTGATGAGACTTGATCTCATGCCTACAGCACCATGAAGTTATACAGTTTCTCTCTAAGCCTTAAATCATGATCCTTTGCGTCTAACTTAAATGTTTCTTTTGAGGTAACGAAGAAAGTTTTTTTACGTTTTCAGATATTGCCCTGATGTCTGAATGCCTGCATTGGGATACCTCTTTTCTGATAGTCTATATTCCTGTAAGTATTGCATTCGGTCTACCTTTGGACTTTATCCTCTATTGTATCACTCTGCTCATGTAATTTTGTTGCACTGCTTTAGTGATGAGGGCTTCATAACTGGCTTGATTTTCACTAAATGGCACGAGTTGCAGTTCCACTTATGACAGAAAGCACGGGATTCCTGTGTTAGGTACTCAAGAGGAAGGCAGATACCCTGGGCACTTGAGCTGAGAATTTATCTCTTTTTGCCAGCCCTCTTCCCTACCCTTGGAGACAGGAATCCCCTTTTGTTCACACAGAAATGTGGGTGCAGTCAGTAGAGAAAGTCCCCTTCTCTCCCTTACCCTTTGTCTCTCAAACTCCCTGTTGCTACCTTGTGCCCTTCCCTTTCTCTGACTCAATCCCCCAGGCCCACTGCTCCAATCCAGCCATGATCAGGGCGTCCTCCAGCTGCTGGCCTCTGCTCTGGCCATCCCTCAGTGAAGAAACTGCAGGGATTATGTAGTTCACGGGTCTGATCAAGAAATCTCTGCTCCTCAGAGCCCTCCTACACATGGTGCTGTCTGGGGAGACCTGGCATCCCGGGCGAGGGTCTGACTTCATGTTGGTCTCCTCACTCCTCTCCCACCATCACTGCTGGGCCCTCATCCTTCCCCACCATTAGAACTCAGCCATTTCCTAGGGGGCAGATATCTGTCTATATGACCCCGAGGCACCAGGGAGTCAGTGAATATTTCTAAAGTAAATAAGCACAAATACCCCATAAATCTAGATACAGGAAGTTCCCACCACCCCAGAAAACTCCCTCGGGCTCCCTTGCACAGAGGGTGACCTTGCTTCTATCCTCCATCACCACCATTTCTGCCACTTTGTTACCCGTGTGTACAGGAACCCCACTATATGCATCGATGGGGAGTGAGAGTAGATCCTCCTAGAAGCAGACGTTGACATAGAATGGTGAAAGGTGTATTGGGGACACTAGGAAGAACAGAGTGGAGGGGACAGGATGGGCAGGGAACGCATTCAGGCAGATCTCACACCTTTTTTTTTTTTTTTAATGAAATTTATTGACAACTTGGTTTCCATACAACACCCAGTGCTCATCCCAAAAGGTGCCCTCCTCAATACCCATCACCCACCCTTCCCTCCCTCCCACCCCCCATCAACCCTCAGTTTGTTCTCAGTTTTTAACAGTCTCTTATGCTTTGGCTCTCTCCCACTCTAACCTCTTTTTTTTTTTTTTCCTTCCCCTCCCCCATGGGTTCCTGTTAAGTTTCTCAGGATCCACATAAGAGTGAAACCATATGGTATCTGTCTTTCTCTGTATGGCTTATTTCACTTAGCATCACACTCTCCAGTTCCATCCACGTTGCTACAAAAGGCCATATTTCATTTTTTCTCATTGCCACGTAGTATTCCATTGTGTATATAAACCACAATTTCTTTATCCATTCATCAGTTGATGGACATTTAGGCTCTTCCATAATTTGGCTATTGTTGACAGTGCTGCTATGAACATTGGGGTACAAGTGCCCCTATGCATCAGTACTCCTGTATCCCTTGGATAAATTCCTAGCAGTGCTATTGCTGGGTCATAGGGTAGGTCTATTTTTAATTTTCTGAGGAACCTCCACACTGCTTTCCAGAGCGGCTGCACCAATTTGCATTCCCACCAACAGTGCAAGAGGGTTCCCGTTTCTCCACATCCTCTCCAGCATCTATAGTCTCCTGATTTGTTCATTTTGGCCACTCTGACTGGCGTGAGGTGATACCTGAGTGTGGTTTTGATTTGTATTTCCCTGATAAGGAGCGATGCTGAACATCTTTTCATGTGCCTGTTGGCCATCTGGATGTCTTCTTTAGAGAAGTGTCTATTCATGTTTTCTGCCCATTTCTTCACTGGGTTATTTGTTTTTCGGGTGTGGAGTTTGGTGAGCTCTTTATAGATTTTAGATACTAGCCCTTTGTCCGATATGTCATTTGCAAATATCTTTTCCCATTCCGTTGGTTGCCTTTTAGTTTTGTTGGTTGTTTCCTTTGCTGTGCAGAAGCTTTTTATCTTCATAAGGTCCCAGTAATTCACTTTTGCTTTTAATTCCCTTGCCTTTGGGGATGTGTCAAGTAAGAGATTGCTACAGCTGAGGTCAGAGAGGTCTTTTCCTGCTTTCTCCTCTAAGGTTTTGATGGTTTCCTGTCTCACATTTAGGTCCTTTATCCATTTTGAGTTTATTTTTGTAAATGGTGTGAGAAAGTGGTCTAGTTTCAACCTTCTGCATGTTGCTGTCCAGTTCTACCAGCACCATTTGTTAAAGAGGCTGTCTTTTTTCCATTGGATGTTCTTTCCTGCTTTGTCAAAGATGAGTTGGCCATACGTTTGTGGGTCTAGTTCTGGGGTTTCTATTCTATTCCATTGGTCTGTGTGTCTGTTTTTGTGCCAATACCATGCTGTCTTGATGATGACAGCTTTGTAGTAGAGGCTGAAGTCTGGGATTGTGATGCCTCCTGCTTTGGTCTTCTTCTTCAGAATTCCTTTGGCTATTCGGGGCCTTTTGTGGTTCCATATGAATTTTAGGATTGCTTGTTCTAGTTTCGAGAAGAATGCTGGTGCAATTTTGATTGGGATTGCATTGAATGTGTAGATAGCTTTGGGTAGTATTGACATTTTGACAATATTTATTTTTCCAATCCATGAGCAGGGAATGTCTTTCCATTTCTTTAAATCTTCTTCAATTACCTTCATAAGTTTTCTATAGTTTTCAGCATACAGATCCTTTACATCTTTGGTTAGATTTATTCCTAGGTATTTTATGCTTCTTGGTGCAATTGTGAATGGGATCAGTTTCTTTATTTGTCTTTCTGTTGCTTCGTTGTTAGTGTATAAGAATGCAACGGATTTCTGTACATTGATTTTGTATCCTGCAACTTTGCTGAATTCATGTATCAGTTCTAGCAGACTTTTGGTGGAGTCTATCGGATTTTCCATGTATACTATCATGTCATCTGCAAAAAGCGAAAGCTTGACTTCATCTTTGCCAATTTTGATGCCTTTGATTTCCTTTTGTTGTCTGATTGCTGATGCTAGAACTTCCAGCACTATGTTAAACAACAGCGGTGAGAGTGGGCATCCCTGTCGTGTTCCTGATCTCAGGGGAAAAGCTCTCAGTTTTTCCCCGTTGAGGATGATGTTAGCTGTGGGCTTTTCATAAATGGCTTTTATGATCTTTAAGTATGTTCCTTCTATCCCGACTTTCTCAAGGGTTTTTATTAAGAAAGGGTGCTGGATTTTGTCAAAGGCCTTTTCTGCATCGATTGACAGGATCATATGGTTCTTCTCTTTTTTTTTGTTAATGTGATGTATCACGTTGATTGATTTGCAAATGTTGAACCAGCCCTGCATCCCAGGAATGAATCCCACTTGATCATGGTGAATAATTCTTTTTATATGCTGTTGAATTCGATTTGCTAGTATCTTATTGAGAATTTTGGCATCCATATTCATCAGGGATATTGGCCTGTAGTTCTCTTTTTTTACTGGCTCTCTGTCTGGTTTAGGAATCAAAGTAATACTGGCTTCATAGAATGAGTCTGGAAGTTTTCCTTCCCTTTCTATTTCTTGGAATAGCTTGAGAAGGATAGGTATTATCTCTGCTTTAAACGTCTGGTAGAACTCCCCTGGGAAGCCATCTGGTCCTGGCCTCTTATTTGTTGGGAGATTTTTGATAACCGATTCAATTTCTTCGCTGGTTATGGGTCCGTTCAAGCTTTCTATTTCCTCCTGATTGAGTTTTGGAAGAGTGTGGGTGTTCAGGAATTTGTCCATTTCTTCCAGGTTGTCCAGTTTGTTGGCATATAATTTTTCATAGGATTCCCTGATAATTGTTTGTATCTCTGAGGGATTGGTTGTAATAATTCCATTTTCATTCATGATTTTATCTATTTGGGTCATCTCCCTTTTCTTTTTGAGAAGCCTGGCTAGCGGTTTGTCAATTTTGTTTATTTTTTCAAAAAACCAACTCTTGGTTTCGTTGATGTGCTCTACAGTTTTTTTAGATTCTATATTGTTTATTTCTGCTCTGATCTTTATTATTTCTCTTCTTCTGCTGGGTTTAGGCTGCCTTTGCTGTTCTGCTTCTATTTCCTTTAGGTGTGCTGTTAGATTTTGTATTTGGGATTTTTCTTGTTTCTTTAGATAGGCCTGGATTGCAATGTATTTTCCTCTCAGGACTGCCTTCGCTGCGTCCCAAAGCGTTTGGATTGTTGTATTTTCATTTTCGTTTGTTTCCATATATTTTTTAATTTCTTCTCTAATTGCCTGGTTGACCCACTCATTCGTTAGTAGGGTGTTCTTTAACCTCCATGCTTTTGGAGGTTTTCCAGACTTTTTCCTGTGATTGATTTCAAGCTTCATAGCATTGTGGTCTGAAAGTATGCATGGTATAATTTCAATTCTTGTAAACTTATGAAGGGCTGTTTTGTGACCCAGTATATGATCTATCTTGGAGAATGTTCCATGTGCACTCGAGAAGAAAGTATATTCTGTTGCTTTGGGATGCAGAGTTCTAAATATATCTGTCAAGTCCATCTGATCCAATGTCTCATTCAGGGCCCTTGTTTCTTTATTGACTGTGTGTCTAGATGATCTATCCATTTCTGTAAGTGGGGTGTTAAAGTCCCCTGCCATTACCACATTCTTATCAATAAGGTTGCTTATGTTTATGAGTAATTGTTTTATATATTTGGGGGCTCCGGTATTCGGCGCATAGACATTTATAATTGTTAGCTCTTCCTGATGGATAGACCCTGTAACTATTATATAATGTCCTTCTTCATCTCTTGTTACAGCCTTTAATTTAACGTCTAGTTTGTCTGATATAAGTATGGCTACTCCAGCTTTCTTTTGGCTTCCAGTAGCATGATAAATAGTTCTCCATCCCCTCACTCTGAATCTAAAGGTGTCCTCGGGTCTAAAATGAGTCTCTTGTAGACAGCAAATAGATGGGTCTTGTTTTTTTATCCATTCTGATACCCTATGTCTTTTGGTTGGCGCATTTAATCCATTTACATTCAGTGTTATTATAGAAAGATACGGGTTTAGAGTCATTGTGATGTCTGTATGTTTTATGCTTGTAGTGATGTCTCTGGTACTTTGTCTCACAGGGTCCCCCTTAGGATCTCTTGTAGGGCTGGTTTAGTGGTGACAAATTCCTTCAGTTTTTGTTTGTTTGGGAAGACCTTTATCTCTCCTTCTATTCTAAATGACAGACTTGCTGGATAAAGGATTCTCGGCTGCATATTTTTTCTGTCTAGCACACTGAAAATCTCGTGCCAATTCTTTCTGGCCTGCCAAGTTTCAAAAGAGAGATCAGTCACGAGTCTTATAGGTCTCCCTTTATATGTGAGGGCACGTTTACCCCTAGCTGCTTTCAGAATTTTCTCTTTATCCTTGTATTTTGCCAGTTTCACTATGATATGTCGTGCAGAAGATCGATTCAAGTTACGTCTGAAGGGAGTTCTCTGTGCCTCTTGGATTTCAATGCCTTTTTCCTTCCCCAGTTCAGGGAAGTTCTCAGCTATTATTTCTTCAAGTACCCCTTCAGCACCTTTCCCTCTCTCTTCCTCCTCTGGGATACCAATTATGTGTATATTATTTCTTTTTAGTGTATCACTTAGTTCTCTAATTTTCCCCTCATACTCCTGGATTTTTTTATCTCTCTTTTTCTCAGCTTCCTCTTTTTCCATAACTTTATCTTCTAGTTCACCTATTCTCTCCTCTGCCTCTTCCATCCGAGCTGTGGTGGTCTCCATTTTGTTTTGCATTTCATTTAAAGCGTTTTTCAGCTCCTCGTGACTGTTCCTTAGTCCCTTGATCTCTGTAGCAAGAGATTCTCTGCTGTCCTGTATACTGTTTTCAAGCCCAACGATTAATTTTATGACTATTATTCTAAATTCACTTTCTGTTATATTATTTAAATCCTTTTTGATCAGCTCATTAGCTGTTGTTATTTCCTGGAGATTCTTCTGAGGGGAATTCTTCCGCTTGGTCATTTTGGATAGTCCCTGGTGTGGTGAGGACCTGCAGGGCACTTCCCCTGTGCTGTGGTGTATAACTGGAGTTGGTGGGCGGGGCCGCAGTCAGTCCTGATGTCTGCCCCCAGCCCACCGCCGGGGCCACAGTCAGACTGGTGTGTGCCTTCTCTTCCCCTCTCCTAGGGGCGGGATTCACTGTGGGGTGGCGTGGCCCGTCTGGGCTACTTGCACACTGCCAGGCTTGTGATGCTGGGGATCTGGCGTATTAGCTGGGGTGGGTAGGCAAGGTGCACGGCGGCAGGGGGGGCAGGCTTAGCTCGCTTCTCCTTAGGTGATCCACTTCAGGAGGGGTCCTGTGGCAGCCGGAGGGAGTCAGATCCGCTGCCGGAGGTTTGGCTCCGCAGAAGCACAGAGTTGGGTGTTTGTGCGGAGCGAGCAATTTCCCTGACCGGAACCGGTTCCCTTTGGGATTTTGGCTGGGGGATGGGCGGGGGAGATGGCGCTGGTGAGCGCCTTTGTTCCCCGCCAAACTGAGCTCTGTCGTCCGGGGGCTCCGCAGCTCTCCCTCCCTTTGTCCTCCAGCCTTCCCGCTTTCCGAGCAGAGCTGTTAACTTATGACCTCCCAGACGCTAAGTCGCGCTTGCTGTCGGAACACAGTCCGTCAGGCCCCTCCGCTTTTGCAAGCCGGACTCGGGGGCTCTGCTTGGCTGGCGAGCCGCCCCTCAGCCCCGGCTCCCTCCCGCCAGTCCGTGGAGCGCGCACCGCCTCGCCGCCCTTCCTACCCTCTTCCGTGGGCCTCTCGTCTGCACTTGGGTCCGGTGACTCTGTTCTGCTAATCCTCTGGCGGTTTTCTGGGTTATTTAGGCAGGTGTAGGTGGAATCTAAGTGATCAGCAGGACGCGCGGTGAGCCCAGCGTCCTCCTACGCCGCCATCTTCCAACACCTCTCCCTCACACCTTTTTAAAATATATAATCACCATAGTCTGTCACCTTGCACAGTCCTCTTCAAATTTCAAAATAGTTGTCTTATAAGGCAAAGAGATTTAAGAGATTTTGGGTAATTTTTGTATGATCCTATGTTTCCTACATGGATTCTGTTTTCTGTAGTTTATCTGTGGCCTCAGATGAACACATTAGTGTGTGGCTGCATCCGTGAGATTATATGTAATGGAAAATGATTGTCTTCATATCTCAGACCTAGATCTCTGAATGTACATGTTCTCATAATTTTCTTTCTTTGTCTGGTAGGGCCTAAATTTTAATAGAAAAATGAGGGACCTTGTCTTACTGTTTAAAAGGGCAATTGCCAATCCCTGGGCTGAAGTGTTAACAGTCTTAGTTTAATGAACTTCGTGACTGTCTTTTTTTGATGATCATTGCGTGGAGATATCTTAATTGAAACTGTGAGAAGGGTGAGTGGACACTTCCCAGACATTTTGCAGATGCATTCTGTATTCAATGTCTTCTTTTCATAATGTCCTTAGCAACAAATATTACCCCTGTTTCACAGAAAACAAAGCTGAGGCTCTGTGTAGTTCCCACTGAGAACTGGTATTAGGGCTGAGACAGCAGGAACGCAGGAAAAACCTTGGGATATTGTGAGAGAAGTCTGAGGAGATGGAAAGCTGTAGTCAGGGTGCTGACGGGGGTCCAGCAGGGGTGGCATCTGGTCAACCCTGAATTGTAGGTTGACCCACTGGAGTCTGACTCAGGCTGAAAGCCAGTTCAGGCACTCAGCTGACCTAGGTCCTTTCTTCACTTTTAGTTTCACTGAGGGATATGAACTTAGACAAGCATTTCCGTAAGACCACGTTAAACTTCCCATATCTGCCGGGCATTTTTCCCACAAATATCCAGAACCTTTAGAAAGCCCAGGGAGAAAACAATCCATTTAGATGATTGCGTAGGTGCACTTTGGCAGCACTGACGTTTTGGAGATAAACACTGCATTGTGCGCTGAGAGTGATCCCACATAGCAGCTCCGTGTGGACCTCATGCTCCCTGCTCAGGCTGTGGCCAGGAATGGCCTCCAACTGCATCTCACTGATCCCAGCACCCTCCCCTCTGCACCTCCTCAAACTTGGCTTACTGTGCTCAACTTCCCTTCTATTCCTGCGTGATTCAAGTTCCCCCATTTTTGCACTGGATCCTTCACTGGTACTTCCACTATGGTGACCACAAGGTCTGTGTCATATAATGCATGTTCCCCCCCTTCAGACAGGACGCCTGAGGCACCTACACTTAGGGGTGCATCTCATCCTTCACAGAGCTCAAAACATTGTGTTTAAGACAGGCACCAGTGCTCCCAATATGTCTGCCTTTGTGTAAAAATCCACTTACTTTTTGACAAGAGAAACCTACAGCTGACCTCATTACAGGGAAATGACACAGCCCATTGCACATTATGTCCTGAGAAACTTGAGATATGTGACACTGTCCTCAGGCAGTTTTGCAGTTGAATTGCCAAGCCCTCAGAAGCATCCCTACATCATTCCTACCAAGTCTTTCACGAAGAAGACAAATACGCTTTATCAGTCACTCATCCAGTTCAGGTCATCTTACCAAATTTAGTACATGGAGGAGCTGGTGGAGGAGGGGGAGGTGGCCCATAGCCCGTGGCTGGTGGTGAAGGGTGGTCCATGGGGGACAGCCTGCAAGGCGATCCTGGGAAAGGACCAGGCCCTCTTGCATACATAATGGCCTGCCGAACAGAAATGAAAGCTATGTTCATAGGACAGAGCAAAGCACCAACACCAGCAAAAAGTGGCAACCCAAAGAAGCAGTGTTCATCTCCTTCCAGCTTCCCCACCACCAGGTTCCAAGAGGGCAGCATCAGCGCCAAAATCTCTATCCATACTTTGGGTTCCACTTATGCTTTTGGGGTGCAGAATGGATGCTATGGGGATAAACCAGCGTTCGCACATGTTTGTAAATGTAGAACAGCAAAGGCTCTTTTCCTAGAGGATTTATGGAGTGAATACTAAATTAATAAAATAGCATACTCCCCATAGGAAGACATCTAAGTCCACAGTCACCCTCCACCCTTCATCCCCCTCCGCCACAAAGGCTGCTTATTGTGTATGTGAAGAACTACAGATTGAGAAGGAATGACAATCCCAGGCTCCACACATGGAATCATAGTCCTCGTGGCTCAAAGCTCTGCCTCTAAGCCCCTGCCTGTGCCTGATCTGCTGCTCTCCTGACAGTAGGGTCTCCTCCTCTCTGGAAGTGCTATCCAGTGGCACAGAGACACATGGGGCGATAGGGATCCTGAGGTCCTGCAGAGAACCTGGAAAGAAAGCATGCTCTTAGAGAAACACTTCACCTATACATGTTAATTGGGTTCAGCTAATTTATTTTAATTCAGAGGTACTTCTCAGCTTAAGTAGAGTAAAATTTGCAGGGTACTTTTGTCCTCTAAAAAAATGAGCTGAAATTCTAATTAACAAAATTAACACAAATGCACTTTGATTTCTGGTGTAAATTTCTGTGTTTTACCCATACCTCTGAAACAGGACAGAACAGAACCTGCTCATATGAACACAAGGGAAGGCCATGGTGGGGACTTGCCACACAGGTAATTTTGGATTTTCTCTTCACAACTTAACTTTCAGTGCGTGTTTTCTACAACAAGTATGTCACCTCTTATAGTTCAGAATGTTCATACCCAGGGCACACTTGAAGGGATTCTGGACAGCATGTTTACCACAAAAAGATTGAATGCTGATGGATATGAAAGTTACGCTAAGACCACTCTATATGACACATACAAAATATAAGTTGCAGTGAAGGCAGTTTGCATTTTCAGATTGTAGAGATATCCACAGATTTTCTGAACACATTAAAACCCTTGACAGAAACAGGAGAGGAAGAAACAGCAAGAGCAGTGATGCCACACTGAGGAGATCCAGAAAGAATGAGGCAAGCCAGGAGACTTCCGAGTGGAGTGTGGGATCATCCACCTTGGCTTATTTCCAGGAACACACAGGAAAAACCCTAAGGTCCTCACCCCTAAGCACACTTAACTTCTAAACTTACCACAAATAGATGCCAGGTGGCCAGTAGAGAAGCCCGTGGACTATTCGGTAAAGGTTGTGCATTTGGAACATAAAAAAAAAAAACAAAACAAGCAGACAGATCATACGACACAGAAACCAGAGACATTGGCAGGAGAGTGTGCTGTACAGAAAGATGTGGGTGTCAGGAGAGACTTAGAACTGAAAATGGCCAGAGCATTTCCCTTGTACTTCTCGGCACTTTTGGTAGAGTCAGTATTGGTATCACTCACGGGGGTGACACCAGCTCCTGGATCTGCTAAAGGCCCTGGATGGGATGGACATTTATTCTGATTTGAGTAGACTGTTGGGGGATTAAAAACAAAACAAAACAAAACAAAACAACCCTCCTCACATTCCTCACACAACTTAAACTCTTTGCTCCAGTCAGATCACAAATCACATGCAGAGGGTGTACCTCATCCCTCAGGTGATCCCCAAGAAGTGGAAGACCCATCCTGTAAACCCTGACGAAGACCTGTAAAAGCCTTGATTCAGATGTTTTCATCACTCATCAAACAATGATGGATGGCTGGGGCTCGAGTAGATGGATATACATTAGGCTGTGCCTCATGCCTCACAGAGCCCAGCACGCGGACAGGGCATTTCTGCTGAACCGCTATGTCTGCTTTTCTGCATACAGCCCCATTCCTTCTCCACGAGAGACACCTGTACCAACACAGAGTGGAGGAAATGACAGAAAGATGATATGTCAATCATGAAACACGAGGAATGTGGTAATGGCGGCAGACACATTCCCCTTGCATCATAATGGTCCGTGGTACCACCTCTGCACCTTGGCCAAAGACCTAACACCAACAAAGATGAGTGTGCTTTACAAGTCAACTCATACCACTCAGATCATCTTACCAAGTGTTGCTGGTGGAGGGGTTCAGGGTGGCCCCAGGGCCACCAAGGTTCAGGAGGTGGATGTGCCAAATAGCCCATGGGGGCGCATCTAGGGTCCTTGTCTGCAGATTCTTCCAGTTAATGGAGGAGGTCCCCATGGATCCACACTGTCCTGCAGAACAGAAGTGACAGCTACGTGCGTATGCCAGACAAGAGAACCAATACCAAAAGCAGCTGTAACCCAGAGAAGAACGTGTCAGCACCTGCCACCTTCTCTGCCACCAGGATCCAAGAGAGTAACATCAGTACCTGAAACCTCTGTCCCTGCCACTGGATACCACCTACAGCTTGGGGTGGTGGATGCAAGAGGTGGAACTGCTGTCACCCCACATCACTGCCCATGTCTGCGGAAGTAAAATGGCAAGGGTCCTGTCCTAGAGGGTTAACAGAAGTAATTACATACTGATGAAGCAGCATTCTCCAGACAGGCAGGCATCTATGTCCCAGTTCACCCTGCATGCCTCCTCTGCAGTGACTCCTGATGCTCTGTTTTTGGTATGTTAGGAACACAACAAATTGAGTGGGAATAAACGGCTCATATTCTGCTCGTGGAATCACAGCCACTCCTAGCGAAAAGTTCTGCAGCCGGACCCTCTCTTTGCCTCCTCTGCTCCTCTCCCTGAGAAAGGAGTCTTCCCTCTTGAAGTGTGGTCAAAGGCCTCTGAGACCTCTGGGGAGTGGAGGATGCCTGGGATCTTGCAGGGGAATAGGAGTCTTCTGTGAGGAACAAGGGACTTGTGGTGAATGTCTCCAAAGCTCAGATGTGTTCATCTTAATTCATAGGGAATTCTGACTTGAAGCATGCTACAGGACACAGCGTAATTAAGTACTACAGAAAACAAGAGGTAAAAATTCACATGACAGAATTAATTCAAGTGTGTTTTGATTTCTGGTATAAAACTCCTGGGATGTGTCATGAGACTGTATCAGCTCTAACAGTGACTGGGGACACAATCAGAAACTGCTCATATGAACACAATCGAAGGACACAATATTCAGATTATTTTTACCTAAGGTATAGCTGGAAGGATTCCAGACAACTCATTTACCAACAAAGATGGGAAGGTGATGAGTGATGATAATGACTTTGTCTAAGACCACTCTAAATTGCACAGGGCACAGGAACACCTGGGTGGCTCAGTCGGTTGAGTGACCGACTTCAGCTCAGGTCATGATCTCACGGTTTGTGAGTTCAAGCCCTGCGTTGGGCTCTGTGCTGATAGATTAGAGCCTGGAGCCTGCTTCTGATTCTCTGTCTCCTTCTCTCTCTGCCCCTTCCCCACTCATGCTCTGTCTCTCTCTGTCTCAGAAATAAATAAACATTAAAAAATAATTTTAAATTGCACAGGGCACAAAATAAAAAGTTGGAGTAATGATGGGGTTTCGCATTTTTCAATTTTAAACAATATGGTAGACTTTCTAGCAGGTTAATCTCCTAGCCAGAATCAAGAAAGGAAGACACAGCAGCCACACTGTTCCCACAGAGTTGAGGTCTGGAAGGGGTGACCCAGGCCAGGAGACGTCTGTTTGGAATGTGGGGGTCATCCTCCTCTTGTTATTTCCAGAAACACATGGTAAGGTCTTAAGGTACTCAGCCTCTAAGCCCTTTGGGCTTCTAAACTTACCACAAAAAGATGACAGGCTGAGAGTAGAGAAGCTTGTAGGCTCCTAGGTTAAGAGTGTGCACTTGGAAAACAAATAACAAGCAGGCATATCACACAGCACACAAAACGAGACTAGGCCAGGAGAGCGTGCTGTCCACAGAGATGAGGGTTTCCCGAAAGTGTTACAACTGAGAATGGTCCCAGGATTTACCTTGTCCTTGTCTGCATTCTTCGTACAGTCAGAGCTGCTGTAACTCACAGAGGTTGCACCAGTTTCTGGATCTGCTAAGGACCCTGGAAGGGATAGAGGTTTATTCTACTTTAGTGGACTGTGTGAAATTAAAAGAAGCCCTCACCTCATTCCTCCAATATCTTAAACTGTTCCCTACACACAGGTCCTTGGTCAGAGGCAGAGGGTATCCCACATGCCTCAGGTGACCCCCAAGGATAAGGGGGAGAACCATCCCCTCACCTTGATAAAGACCTCACCGTGCCCTAGTTCATGTTTTTCGCAATGAATCAAATAACTATTGACAGGTCAGGCTCAACTAGCAATCTAGAAGTCATCACCTAAACAGAGGTTTCTCAGTATACATTATGGGAAATCACCATTTCATTACAGATTAAGAATAAAAATGAGGATGCTGGGTGGCTCAGTCAGTTAATCATCTGACTCTTGATTTTGGCTCAGGTCATGATCTCACAGCTTGTGAGTTCGAGCCCTGCATCCGGCTCCACCCTGACGGTGTTGGGATTCTCTCTCCCCGCCTCTCTCTCTGGTCCTCCCAGACGTGCGCACGCGCGCGCACACACACACACACACACACACACACACTCTCTCTCTCTCTCTCTCTCTCTCTCAAAATAAATGAGCTTAAAAAAAGGGTAAATGGAGCATACTGATTGGGGTATATCATCAGGGAATGCTCAACCTGGGTATGTTTCTTCAGGCTCCAGGTGGATTGTTCAGTCTTTTCGCTTATCTATAAGCTGCCTTCTACATGGGAAGTTATTATATAACTATATCTGAATAGAAATGTACTTATACTAATATATAAATGAGAAAAGAAAAACGATGGGTATTTAGCAGTGAAGCCGCAGACTTGCCCTGATAACATCAGAGGACAAAGCTATATGGAGCCTGAATTTAGGAACGTAGGGCTATGGTTCAAGAAAAAAATAAAATAAAAATGACAACGTTAAAAATAGTAACGAAATGAACTTCTCCTCAAACAAAACTAAAATAAAGTCTTCACATTGCGTCAAGGTGGGAAGAAAGCTAAGGCCCATGTCCCATCATCCCCTCCAGGCTCCTCTCTTTAGCTAGGGGATGCTGGAGGAGGTGGGAGGGTCCGCAGTCAGGGGAGGGGCCTGAGCTCCACCAGTCACAGGGACAGGTGCTCCGCTGGCTGGGGCACCAGAGGAGAACACCCTCCTGTCACCCCTTCAGACCACCTGCTGTCCTTAGGTAGCAATTGTGGTTCTGTCCAGGACACGCGATGATCACCCACAGGAAAAGGCTTTGCTGCAGAAATTAGGCTGCTGCACATCACCATGTGCTCCTTACCTCTCCTCGGAGGGTTCTGCATCTCTGGACTCCCAGGCATTGGTCTCTGCCTCCTGTATCCCTCAAGCAGCCTCTTTCCTTCCATCCCATCCAGTCTTGGATACAGAAAAAGAATGGACTTCTATAAGAGTTGCAATGCCACGTCCTCTGACTAGACACTAGACACTAAACAGCACAGCTGTCATCCCTCAAAACACCCATAAAAACTCATGTCAGGCTCCCACACCTGTGTTTCAAGTGAACGACCTCCCGGCTCTGCTCTGCCATTTCCCTCTCCCAGATATGAGGCTTGACCTGGGGGAGAAAAACACATCCACCTTCAGTCGTGCCAGACTGTGCACCAAAGAGGGAGGGGAAGAGAAAGGAAACACTTACCCAGTTGTCCTGAGCATTCTTCTCATGAACTGCGATCTGAAAAAGCAACAATGAAAAGTCCATGTTTAGGAATTCCAAGGGCCACTACACTCATCCACATGAGGTACTAAGGGTTCCATATGTCAGGCAGAACTCACGTTACCTGGTGTCTGAAGGTGAGTTCTGCCTGCTGCAGCTGTTCTTGTCTTTGTTCATTTTGTTGCCTGTGAGTTACAATTGCTTTTGTCAGATAAGGCCCAATATTGGGTATGATTTTCAATAATCTGCCCATGTTCTCATCATCCTCCTATCTGTCCCCTAATACAATTTTACACATGAAACACTTTTCACATGATTGTAAATGTACAATAGGATCAAAACTATTGTTCCATCCTTTCCTAACTCATTCCATGACCATAGGGTTCAGAGTTCACATAATTCCTTCCCACTTTCAATTGTGCCCTAATTCATCATGTGACAAATGTCTTTCATCATAAAGCTCTTCCCTCCTTTCACTTAGATCTTCCCCATGTTTTCTACAGTTGCAAAGACCAGGGCCATGACATGGCACTACCATGTTGATGGTATGATTCATTCTAAGACATGCTGCTTTCCTACAGATTATGATACTTGACACCACCCCCCAGGAACGTTGGCATGGATGAAGTTTCCACACAGTCTGGCCATTGCTTGAAATCTGGAAATGTTGAGGAAGTTAATTGTTTTGTTCTTTCTAAATCTTACCTTTTTATCTGTTAATACTCTATGCATAGGTCCTCTGAAGTTTTGTTTATATTAGTATGTTGAGTCTAAACATAGACTTTTAACCTTGTAAAAAGGTTAAAAACAAAAAAATGAAGAGAGGTTCATGAGCTGCTGGTAATTAGTAGCTGAACTCACTTGTACTTGTTTATTTCTTTCATAGCTATTTTCACATTTTCCCTGCAGCTGCCAGCTGATTCTTCTTTGCCGCCAGTTCACACTGTGTCATTTTCAGCTTCCTAAGATGGGAAAGACATATACACGGTCCAGGAGCCAAGGTCCACAAATTCTGCCTTTTTACCTCCCAGCACTCTTGAAGGCCTAGATGCAAATATCCCTTCCCCCACCTCACCCATAAATGCACGGACTGACAACACAGTCAGAGAAATGAACTGAACATCCCATTTAAGTTAAAGAAAATTAAGCCTTTGCCTGCTGCCATGTCTCTGCTCTCAGACCTGTTTCCTCTCCTTCATCATAAAGTCGTCAAATAACATTGCACTTTGTGCCTTCCCAGAGCTGGTCTTTTGTTTGAAATGGTGAAGGCTCATTTCAGTTCAGCATGAAAAACCGTGTCTGACCACCCATACCCATTAGGATGAAGCAAGGGATCATCACTAGTCTCACACCTCCATGGGGAGCCCTGATTCTCAGTCCAGAAGTTGTACCCTGACACAGACAATCACCTTGAAAGACGACCTGCCAGGTATGGCTTCCCCAACATTGCAGCTCACTCCCAGACATCGCTAGAGCCAGGAGTACAACCCCTGCGTCCACCTTCACATATCCTGGTGGAGGAAAAGGCCAATCTTAGAGCAGCAACATCACCTGAGGTAGAACCTGATATGAACTGTCACACAGTCTGGGTTTATCTCCAGGAAACAGATTTCAGATGGAAAACTATCAACTTCATGGAGCCAATCTACTTGAACAAGACTCAGTTCATTGACAGTGAAGGCAGCAAAGGGAAATGCTTAGAAAGGCTGGTTTGCTGTGTTGCCCTCAGACTGTTTTGTTCATGGTGTTGCTTTAAAGGGTTTCAACTTGGTACTGGATGTATTCAAGAGTCACATGCAAAATTGAAAGACTCCTAGAAACTGACACAAAACCTCTAGACAGAGAAAGGCGCATGCATTTCCTTCCAGCATCCCAGGCAGTCCTTCAACAAATGCTTTCTGGAGTGGCTGGAATGTAGTGGTTCTGTTGTAGGGATTGAAAATAGAACGGTGGCCAGGGTGCTGTCCGTGCTCCCCAAAAGAGGTTAGAAATGATAAAAACAAGATGCCAGTGAGACAGAGCAGGCTCCACCCCAGGTGTGGGAAGGACTAACAGAAGCTGAGTCTCCAGGGAAGAGAAGGAAGTATTTCCTTTTCAATGTGAATGAGGGACTCTAAAGGCCCTGATCTCCTCCTGAGAACAAAAGGAAATACTGTACAAAGGAGGAAACATGTGAGCGAATGCACCAAATTTCTAATGACCCCATGAAGACACATGTGACCAAGATGGAGAAGAAGGAAGCCCAGGACAAAGCCAGCCTGGCAGTGGGAACCAATCTCCCCAGGACTCATCAATGAACTTGGGGACAGACAACTGAACTGCAAAATAGCTGAACAACTTTATGGGCACAGACTTAGAAGGAAACGTGTTTAGTTCAGAGGCGGCCAGCAAAGATGAGCCCTAGTGAAGCTGCGGGCTTTGGTCAAGACTCAGAGGAGTTACACTTCAAAAATCGGGGGACAGGAAATAACTCAGCTTCCTTAGGGATTGGCCTGCTGTGAACAATCTCACTAGCAGAACTGATGCAGGGATCCAGTACTACTGGCGCCCCTACCCACTTTCCAGAAATAAATTTCTGTGGTTTCTGCAGCAAGATCATTGATTTTTTCCCTACACATTCTTGACCCATGTGGGGTCCTGAACAAAAATGACCTAATTCCTGGATGACAAGACAACGTGATGGGACTGAAACCCATGGGCCAATGTAAATGGATCCCAAGCAGATCCAGACATCAATGTTATTAATGCTGATACCTTCCCTCTTCCACCCCAAATACATGACACAATGTGTGACAAGCACTTAGGACAGAAAGGAAAATGCGGGTGACAGAAAGCAAGGTAAGAAGGACAGGCACAATTCTGAGTGCATTTGGCAAAAATACTCTGGACCCAGTTCCAAAAGAAATTTAATTATCTCTACTGGCTGCCACATTCATTCATACAACAGTACTTGTGATAGTTCTCACATGAACACTTTACTCTTCTATAGCCACTTTTCTTCCTTCACAGAATTCTTCAAGGATGCCTGCTTTGTCCTTCAGCTGTTTGACTTTTGCTTCTTTGGTTGCTTTCACAGACCTCAATGCATTACACTTGTCTTCCAGGGCCTTTTTATTTTCTGTAAAAACATGGATTTGCTTTCTAAGTGTGCACATGACCTGAGACTTGTTTTTGGTGGATAGGAAAAGGGCAAGAACCGTGAAGGCAGGAAGGCACTCTTTCCCTTTCCAATGCAAAGTCATTGTCACCAGTATGGGGATTTCTCCCCAACAGACAGCATACTTTCCAGTTGACAGTTATCGGACCTCAAGACTCTCAACTCTACATGCTCGAATTCACCAGTTTCATCTTGCGTTTTTAAATAAGATAGATATGAGAAAACACTTTCCATAAGTAATGATCGCACAAAAATTTGAGTGCACCTAACACAACAGGATTGTGCATTGCAATAAACAAAGACCTTGAGGCATAAATATAACTAGGAGAAGATAAAGATGGTGGGAAATAGTTCATGTCAAATAGCTTATAAATGGTTTTCTTATTGGAATATATATATATATATATATATTTATATACATCTGTATATGTGTGTGTGTGCATACACACACACAAACACACACTTCTTCCCCATTCACGTTGAAAATTCACTGTTCAGCATTACGAAATGAAGAGACTATGAGGCACCTGAGTGGTTCAGTCAGTTGAGTGTCAGACTCTTGATTTCAGGTCAGGTCATGACTCCAGGATCATGGGGTCTAGCCCTGTGTTGGGCTCCACACTGAGTGTGGATCCTTCTTAAGATTCTCTCTCTTTCCCTCTGCCTCTCTCTCCCACTTGCATGCCCTCTCTCAGTAAAATAATAATAATAATAATAATAATAATAATAATAAAGAATAATTTAAAAATTTTTTTTTTTAAAAAGGAAGGGACTATACACTTTAGCTGTTGCCCTTTATCTCTCAATTATCTTTGAGAATTTTCTATATATCTTAGAGGGCAGAGCTGAATGATGTGATAATTAGTTGTGAACATAAAAGATAAGTTCTAGTCCTTGAAATGGCAAAAGTCATCATGGTGGTCGTAGTGAAATTCCAGGTCCCTGGTAGGAGGTTGGACTCCCAGAGGCCCGCTCTCTACTGTGGTAAATGGCAAGCTAATAGCTGTGCTCACCTCACCCAATGAACAAAAACTCTCCAAAGCCAAATTACAGTAAAACTCAGCAGCCAAGTCTTAGCACTTCCTGATTCTTCACATTCCTCTCTCTCTCTCAGATAGCAAAGTAGCATGTACACTTTGAAGGGTGTCCTTTAAATTTTCATTAAAGTGCTCAACTTTTTTGATGTTCTCCTTTAACAAACCATGTTGAATGAGTAATAATAATTCATTATTTTACTTGTGTTTTTAGAATGCAATCTAGGCAAAGAAGGGATTCTTACCTTCCATTTAAGAGCTTCATCAGAGAGAAACTTCCGTTCTCTCTTAGTTTCCTGAAGACGTTTCTTTAATTCATTGTTTTATAAAACATGAAAAAGGAATCAGAATTTAAAAAAAAAAAAGCATAATGCTAGATAAACCTGTCTTCTAATGTGTGACTCCTTTCACAAATAGAGAGGTAGCTCTTTACATTTGTGAAGCTTGTTTTCAATTGGGACTGTTTATAGAACACATGAAATAGGTCAGTAGGATGCTCTACCAGAGTGGAAGTAACCAAAATGAAATCACACAAAATATTTGAAAGGGCAATGCTGCCTTCTGTTCCCAAGTGGATATATCTTCAACAAGTTCTTTGTTTTCTTTCTTAAAATTATTTATCTTCGTGGTTGTTTGCTGTAAACTAACTAAAAGGAGATAAAAACGATTTCTGAGGTTGTTACCAAACCAGTTATATCGAATAATCCCAGTGTTTTAGCAGCACAGACACATGATCTGACAGGTGGGTGTAACTAACATTTTAGCTTTCCCGTGTGTCTGAAGAAATCAAGTTTCAGCAGCATTTTAAACCAAAGAAAGCCTATTTCAATAGAAAAATAGAAAAATCAATAATATTAAACATAGAATAAGAAGTCGATGACTTCTGTTGTACATTTGTAAAGTATCTACAGAAACTCCTTTGGAATATCTCCAAAAATACGCCCAAAATTTATGGAAGAATGGGAGTAAGTAACAATAAAAAATGTACTAGAGACACAACTGATAATGTTATATGGATAGATGTTTACACATAGGGACATAACTGAGAGAGAGGAGTAGTTACTATTATAAACATGGGATTATTACTCCCCCCAAAATATACTTCTAGTTCACTTTCTAAAAACATTGAGGTTTTCGTTCAATGTTTACTTTGATTTTGAATCACAGCTCAAAGTGTCAGATTTCTGAAGTGAATAAAGATTTGCCTGATCAGGTGATCTTCTCTATGCTGATGACATCTAGGAGATTTTAAGTTCCTTGAATACACAGCTCCAAGTAGCCAATGAAAGGAATTCCATTCCTATTTCACAGTATTGCACCTAAATCAATCAATAAGAACTATGAAAATTAATTTCTAAAAGAATACCAAAGTCCTGGATATGGTCACCAAAAGAACACATATCATTTTACAAAACTAGACTAACCAGCATTGTAGGAGCAAATACACCCACAATGCAATTCACATGAATTCACATATGAAGCTTTAATTTTGTGCAAATGAACCTCTCTAGAAAGTAGCCTCCAAAATGTGTAACATTTGTTTCTTCAGCTCTCAGAAGTGAGGTCACTAAAATGCATGCTGGTGGGAAATGTACATGTCTTTGAGTGGCCACTGTCTGAAAGAGAGCAGGGGCTGTCAGCACAACGATCATGGGTATCAAACACACAAAAGACAAGCCATACTGGCATGAATGTAAACATCCTCCCTCGTGGGTATTCTTGAAACATCTGGCAACTGTCTGGCTGCTGATATTCATAGTTGACTTTTTTTTTTTTTTGAAATTATTGTCAAGTTAGCGAACATACAGTGTATGTAGTGTGCTCTTTGTTTTGGGGGCAGATTCCGTGATTCATCGTTTACATACAACACCCAGTGCTCATCCCAACAGGTGCCCTCCTCAATGCCCATCACTCATTTCCCCCCAGCCCCGCATCAACCCTCAGTTCTCTGCATTCAAGAGTCTCTTATACTTTGCCTTCCCTTCTATTCGAAACTACTTTTTCCCCTTCCCTCCCCCCATGGTCCTCCATTAAGTTTCTCAAGTTCCACATATGAGTGAAAACGTTTGATATCTGTCTTTTTCTGACTGACTTATTTCACTTGGCATAATACACTCCAGTTCCATCCACATTGTTACAAATAGCAGGATTTTAATCTTTGTCATGCCAACTAGTATTCCATTGTATATATAAACCACATCTTCTTTATCTATGCATCAGTTGATGGACATTTAGGCTCTTTCCATAATTTGTTGAAATTATTATTGAAAGTGCTGTTGTACGTGTGCCCCTATGAATAAGCACAGAGAGGAGAGCATTTTAAGAGAAATAGTTCATTAGCTTCTCTCCTGGGAGCCCTGGGACAACACCCAGATTGTTGATGGCCCCAGGTGCTCTGGGCAGGGAGGGCCTAGAAGGTGGCCAGGGTCACCCCAGTTATAACTGGAGCAGGGAGCAGGGAGCAGGGAAAGAGGCAGCAGTGAACAGAGATTGGGGGCCTTGAAAAGGTGAGATGATTCATGGAGGTGAGGTAGTGTCCCCAAAGCCAGTGTCAGCTTCCCATCTGGGGAG
Source organism: Lynx canadensis (assembly GCF_007474595.2). Taxonomy (NCBI): domain Eukaryota; kingdom Metazoa; phylum Chordata; class Mammalia; order Carnivora; family Felidae; genus Lynx; species Lynx canadensis. Next base: position 36,670,267 of record NC_044304.2, read on the forward strand.
CCCTTTGTGGCCCGTAGGGGCAGGACCAGGAGCCTAGAGTTTGAGATCCAGCTGTGCTGCTTACCAGCTGTGTGACCTAGACTGGTTTGCTTCAATAAAATGGTGTCCTTCCATGTACATGCCTGTGTCCATAACTGTGGTGAGGACAAGAGAAAGCCATGTACTGAGCACCTGTGCACACTAACATCACCATCTCTGTGGGATGCAGGATCATCAAGCCCAATGGTCAAGATGAATTCTTGTTATGTTCTATGGTGTGAAGAGGCATTTTCATTTCAGCATGGGGACAGGACCGGTTGGAAGGAAGAGCTGCACTGGGAAAGTGAGGAGCAATTAACTGTATACTTTTAAGTTTGGGGGTGGAGAGGCTAGAGGTAACCTATCTCTAAAGGGATTTGTGCATGTTAAAGAAGACTCATGGGATCCTGGAGGTCTGGCTGTTGTGAAGACAGGGTTGCTTTCAGTCTCTAGCAAATCATCAATATTTAGTGCCATTAGTGCCTTGAGCAGGGTCACACTCTACATGTCTCAGGGATTTTTCAGTGGGCTGCAGATTGTGAGAAAATTTAATCTTGACTATGATTCTCTTGCCTTTGTGCTCCTCCTGATTTCCGCCATGAATAATTTTTTAAGTTTCTTTACTTTGAGAGAAACATAGAGTGAGCAGGGGAGGGCCAGAGAGGGAGGGAGAGAGAGAATCCCAAGCAGCATCCACTCTCATATTGCTGAGCCCGATGTGGGGTTGAACTCACGAGCCATGAGATCATGACCTGAGCTGAAATCAAGAGTCAGAGTCTTAACTGACTGAGAGACCCAGGCACCTTGCCCCCCGCCGCCCCCTGAACAATTCTGAACCTTAAATCTTTAAGGTTGTTGAAGGCAGGGGGAAGGCCTCATCTTCTGTAACTTCTTCTTGCTGAATAGAGATGTAGAGATGTCCCTACGTCATGGGTCAACATTGATTAGTCAGGAATGTATAGGGGATTTAGGAAAAGTGGAGGCAGCTGAGTCCAATGTGGATCCCAAAGAAGTATGTGTGTGGTGGTAAGGACCATTTGTCAACCTGAAGTTATTGTAGTGATGGAGTCCTGGCACCAAGCAGAGAAACTTTGGAAAAGGCAACATATGAGCATTAGTATGGCTAAAAGAATGAGAAGTCCAACAAAGAGACCCTTTATAGTTGACCACAGTCGTCCCGAGAAGCAGGGCTTAACCAGTCTTTTAAAGAGAGGGAAGTATTTTTGTATAGCCTTAATTTGAGTACACATGTCAGTTGGTAACCCTGCCATAATTCTGGAGTAATATTTCTGGATAACCTGGAGTGCATACATAGCACTCTGCTTTAATGAAGCATAGGTGCCTCCTTGGGCTGCAGTTAAGCTATCAAGGGCCATTCGGTTTTGGAGGGCCACTTTTTAAACTGAGCTGCGTCTGTTTAAAGATGACTAGTTTATGCTTGGCTAAAGCCTCTATTTGTAATTTTATATCAATAGAGGTGGCCCCTGGGGCATATATGGCTAAGGGATCAAACCATCAAGAAGCCCTCTTTGTTTGATGTCTAACTTCAACAATATCCTAATTATGAGGAATCATGGGCAAGTGGGAGAAAACTTGTCCGAGCCAGGCCAGAAGCCAAGCCAAATACTTGCCATCACACATGCCTGCAATACCTGTAGGTGTGGGTGAATTCCTCTTCTCAAGGTCCCCCAAATATCCTGAGGTCCCTGTACCTTCCGGGAAGTGATATTCCTGACTCTCCTGGTAAGGCTGCTGGGAAACCTGTAAGCAAGGTATCAGGCCAACAGTTCCAAAGGGCTTTCCTGGCTTACTTTTCATTTCTTTAAATGTGTGTTTATTTTGGAGAGAGAAAGAGAGAGGGGGATGAGTGGGGGAGGGTCAGAGAGAGGGTGACAAAGGATCTTAGCAGGCTTTGTGCTATCAGTGCAGAGTCTGATACGGGGCTCAAACTCACGAACTATGAGGTCACGACCTGAGCTGAAGTCAGACGCTTAACTGACTGTGCCATGCAGGCGTCCCCTGGCTTTATGTTTCATAAAGGCAACCCCAGTTCCTTAAAGCTGTATGGTCATATCTGAGTCGATGTATGTCCCTCTGAAATATGACATTCCAGTCAAAGCTTTGGTAAAATAACCAATACTTTCAATAGTGTCCTGTTACAAGGAGAACAGATTCTTAGTGAACTTAGGAAAACAACTGTAATTACCTTGTAAGAAAGAACTTTTGAATTTCAGAAGGTTGAGGTAGAGAGGAAAGTTAGATGCATCATTGTTCACAAATGAATGTTTTACCATGTTTCTGTAAGTCATAGAGACTCATGTTAAGAGAGTTTCCTTAATCTGGCAGAGCAAACATGAGAGAACAAGTAACATTTCCAACAAGAGTCACGAAAATTATAATCATTTTCTTCAGTTCATTTAGTTCCATGTTACTAATTCTTGCTCAGTTTGAATGTAGCTTTCGTTAGTTCTGGAAATTCTTACCCATTGCAGCTTTATGATTTTTTTGTTTATTTATTTGTTTGAGAGAGACAGAGGCAGCATGAGTGGGGAAGGGAGAGGGAGAAGGAGAATCCCAAGCAGGCTCCACACTGTCAGTGTAGAGCCCGACAAGGGGCTCAGTCTCATAAACCATGAGATGGTGACCTGAGCCAAAATCAAGAGTCTGATGCTTAACTGACTGAGTCACTCAGGTACCCCAGTTTTATGATTTCAAAGCTATCAAAAACCTGCATTTGTTTAAAAAGAAGTCCTTTGCATGAATTTGCTTGAAGATGAAACACATTTTGCAAATGACAAAAGACCATAATACAGCTGACAAGAAAATTCAGTTATTTCTGTGACATAGAACACTTCGATAATCAGAATATCAAGGGATATTAAAACTTCAGGAATTTCATATCTATATCTGTCTCTATCTATCTTTGTCCCTGTATGAACCGTTATAGCAGTGACCCAAGCAATACAAGCTTAAGTTTATCATTATTTGTTTGTGCATTCCAAGTATCTTAACATACCAAATAAACAAGCCTAGTTGGTCAAAAAAGACTTCATTTTAATCTTTTAAAATCTTTTTAAATTTAAAATCTTTCATTTTAAATCTATTTAAATCTTGGGAAAGTTTTAATGTTCATGCCGAAATAGGATTATGGATCATTATAAAACTTAAACTTATTTATTTAACCAAGGTGACAAGAGATTCCAAAGGCCAATAGTTAGGGTACTATACTTGTTAGTAAAACTTAGTTCCTTTAACATTGTGAAGTTTTAACTTTCTTAACAAACCAAAGACCTGCTAAAGGCAAAACAGAGAACCTTTGGTTTTCTGGGCAAGCAAAACAAAAGAGAAAACAAGATTTATGTTTTCTTACCAAGTGCAAACTAACAATCCAAGAAAACGTCTTTTTTTAGCAGAGAGAAAGCAGAATTGTAATCTTCTAACAGTGTACCTCCAGAATCCGTTCATTTGGGGGTGCCTGCGGAGCGCAGTTGCTTGAGCATCCCACTCTTGATTTTGGCTCAGGTCATGGGATCAAACCCCGAGTCAGGCTATGCGCTAAGCGTGGAGCCTGCTTGAGATTCTCTCTCTCTGCCCCTCCCCCATGTGTGCACATACTGTCTCTCTCAAATACGAAATGAAGAAAGTCCATTCATTTCAATGTTAGTCTGTGCTGATGACATATAAAATTATTGTCCAAAGACTACCCTTCACAAACTTTCTACAACTTTCTTTCGCACTCAGATTTAGTCCCAAGCCATTTCTTTCCAAACAACCAATCTCATTTTAGGAGAAACTTACTTTCTTTTACGTCAACAAAAACGTATTCCCATTCATCACATCTTCCTTACACATCTCTTCGTTTTTTTACATGCAGAGTTACTTTCCTTATTTCCATCAGTCTTATTTACGTTTAGCAGAAGACTTTTAACTCTTAGAAACCTTAGTCTCCAGTGAAAACTAAGAAGTAACCACTTGTGAACTCTTATACCAGAATCCTTCTAGATCTAAAATTCTTAAAACTACATTTTATAATTAAAAAACATGTTTTTCCATAGTACAGTCTTTTCATAAAGCACAAAGCATATTTCTAACAGACCCAAATATCCTCAGCTTCTCTGTAATAAGAAGCCAAAAGTACAAATCTACATTCTGTAATCAATGCTACAGCACTCAGTCCTATTTGCAAAAGGCCTAGGTGGCCAAAGGATTCAGTTGTATTTATCATTTAACCAAAACTTTCAAGTTAAAGACTTTGAAAGCTATCTTAACAGTTATCTAAGAAAACTTTGAGACAGACAAAATTCAGAATCATTTTAAGTTTTTTTGCTAACAAATTGCCACAGAAATAACACAAGCTTATTTGACTTTCTGCACACCTTCGTAGAATAAAAGTTTTATATTTGATGCTGACAACTCCAAAGACACGCCCATTTTCATTAAGCCAACAAATGTAGTTTATTTTTTTTTTCAACGTTTATTTATTTTTGGGACAGAGAGAGACAGAGCATGAACGGGGGAGGGGCAGAGAGAGAGGGAGACACAGAATCGGAAACAGGCTCCAGGCTCTGAGCCATCAGCCCAGAGCCTGACGCGGGGCTCGAACTCACGGACCGTGAGATCGTGACCTGGCTGAAGTCGGACGCTTAACCGACTGCGCCACCCAGACGCCTCAACAAATGTAGTTTAAATACCATGAATATTTCACCTGGGGCCACTAAAATGTCAATCAGTTTGTTCCCCATTGTCAGTTTTTACCTGGGGCTGTGGCTGGAACTCTGAAGTGGGAGGGGTTAAGTCCAAGAGGGTGCTCTTTGCTCCTTGACAGCAAGGGTAGGAGAAGGCGTCAGAGGTACTGAGGATGTATAGGAGTCTTTAGGGGTCTATGCAGGTACCACCGCACCCCTGGTGGTACAGAAACAGGTGGAAGGGTCCTGGGGAGGCTCACCTGTCTCCCTCACTTGACCTGGCCCCATGCAACACCCCCACGCTAAGTGTACCCTGTCCCTACTCTGTGCTCCTGTCCCCATGGCCACACTACCCTGGCCACTCCCTGAAATCCAAGCCTGGACACAACCTTCCATAAGCCACTGACACGGGGTGCCCAGCACCGGGTTGGAACCAGGAAAACACCCCCTTCCATGACAACTTAGATGGGATAGGTCATGCCAGGGTCTGTGTATTCTGTCTGCCTGTGCTGGCCTCCAGTGGAGTGCCAGAGTTATGTGGAGTGTGCGTGTGTGTGCGTGTGTGTGTCTAAATTTACATTCTGCACCTGTTCGTGTGAATTCTGTTTCTGTGAGTCTATTGACTGTGGACATGAGTTTCTTGTTATTTGTTTGTTTTCATGTTTTCCACTTGGGTTTATTTGTATGTATGTGTATCTTTGTCTCTGAATGAGTATATATCCGCTGTGCAGACCTCTGTGTCTGTGACTGTATCATCTTTATCTTCCAGGGACACGTGTCCCTGTGGTGGGAGTGTCTGTGTGTATCTGTGTTTCATGTCTGTGCGTGTATTGGTTGTGCATGTGATTCTGAGGCCCCTTTGGGTGTTCTTGATCATACCTGTGTGTGTGTGTTTTCTGTGTGTGTGTGTGTGTTTAGCGTGTGCAGAGTTTGCTTTCTGGGGCTGTTACACGTGGCCCTGCGTGTGTGTGTCTGTGTGGGTGAGTGTGCTCCCCTCAGGGTGTCACTGACTATGTCTGCAGCATGGGTCTGTGTGTGAGCCTGTCCATGAGTCCCATACCCGAGGACCCAGATGAGGCTGCGGGTGATTCCATGCCTGTGTGTCTCTGTGCTTATGGTGTCTGTTTCTTTCTGTGAGTGTGTATGTCTGTACCCCTAGGAATGAGCGGCTGCAGAGGAGACCCTTCAAGGATGAGTCCTGGGGTGGGTGAGCAGGAGACAATCTGGGCTGCCCTCAACCTGAGGCTCAGCTCCCTCTGTCCATTTTTCTCCTGTCCTCCAGTGTCCCCGCCTTGTGTTGCCACCTCAGTCCCCAAGGATGGATGGAGTGAAAGGTCAACTCACAGGACCACAGGCCAGCGGCTGGGAGGGCTCCAGGTGGAAGGAGGGCTTATTAAGTATGGGGAGGGCTCCTAGACCCTGGTGAGGATAAGGGCTTCCTGGGCCCTGGGAGAGGTGAGTGAGCGGGGGGCCCCTAGGGAGGCCTGGGGAAACAGAGCTCCTGGGCCCCATGGAAGGAATGCAGGATTGGGCACCCCAGGAAAGAACTGGAGGAGTCCTACAGGCCTCGTGAGTCCCCAAAGGGCACATCCCTCACTCACCTGTGCTGGTACAGGCTGGGGCCGGGAAGCAGCAGCAACAGCATCCAGAGGCAGCAGGAGCAGCAGATTCCTGGGATGGTGGATGGAGCAGTGAGCCATGGTCTCGCAAGCAAGGGGAATCACCACGCGGGGCTGCCCTCGGCCCTTACCCCCTGCCCCAGCCACCTCACTGTCTCTTGCCCTGGCATCACCCTCCAGCAGGGCATGGGCAAGCCAGGCAGGGATGGGCACCTGGGGCCACAGGAGTGTCCCCCATGACCTCTGTGTCTTAGCTGTTGAATGGGCATCAGGAGTCACCCAGGGCCCCTGGAACCAGGAGGGAGAACCCAGCCCTGGAATCTTCTCTGATGGGACTTGGGGAGAATTATGGAGGGACAGCATTTAGGGCCAGTTCATTCACAGGATAAAAGCACAACACGAGGTCGCCTTGGAGGCCGATGTCAGTGTTTTCTTACGCAGGCCACATTCGGAGCACTCACCCAGGGATTTGGAGGAAGGAGAATAACTGATACTAGTTTAAAAGAACAGAAATGCTGGACCGTGGGCACTCCTGATGCTCTTACAAAACAACGCCCATCCCTCCGTCCTCATCCTCTCCATAGTGGGGAAACTGAGGCAGTCAGGGATTTGGTCAGGATCACAGAGTGGTTTCTGGGTGTTTTGCTGATTACATGTGACCAAACTCCTTTTTCCAAAGTTCACTTCTTTAATCTTACCAGTAATGTTTTTGGGCAACTCTGGGACAAATTTCACCTGGTTGAGGATGAAGCAAACCCATCCCGAATGAGTCCTGCTGTCATTTCCTACCAATGACCCGTGCCTCGCCTTTGTCCCTGCCCAGTCCCCCAGACAGGTTGGTACCATGTGGTGGCCTCACTAGGCTCCACAAAGAATGTCACATTGTCCTGTGACCCGGTAAGCTGGATGCAGTCCTGTGACGTGCTCCGACCAGGGAAACGTGAGTGGGAGCGAAGAGTGCCACCTCGAACACAACAGTTGGGAACAGCTGTGTGTGGCCACCTCTCTGTCCATCTCTTATGGCACCTGGTAGTTACCTATGGTGGGTGCTCTTTTATCCTGGTCCCAGGAGGACCATGGTGGACATGTGGCTTGAGCAAGAAAGAGACTTCCGTTATTACAAGCCATTAAGACTTCGGGGCCATTTGTTACGCACAATAGCATCTAGCCCATCCTAACTGGTATGCATCCTCAGTTCTCCTCTCTATGAGGCAGGCAGCACAGCCTAACCTTGGAAGCATGATGTCTGTTGTCAGATACACGTGAATTTGAGTTCCAGCTCCATCCTTTTAAAAACCCCTACCGCAGGCAATTACTTTGAGTCTCGGAGCCTCCATTTCTGCTCCGTAAGATGGATGGTTACATGATCTGAGGTTTGAAGGGGATTAAATGAAATAATAAAACATGTAAATCTTTGAGTCCAGGGCCTGGCATGCACGGTGAATGCTCAGATCTTCTTTATCCTTTCATCAGTTGGTGGATATTTGGGATCTTTTCATACTTTGCCTATTGTTGGTAATACTGCTATGAACATTGAGGTGCTGGTGACCCTTTGAATCAGCAGTCCTGTAGCCTTTGGATAAATGCCTAGTAGCACAATTGCTGCGTCGTACGGTGGTTCTGTTTTTAATTTTTTTTTTTTTTAGGATCCTTCATACTGTTTTCCAGAGTGGGTGCACCAGTTTGCATTTCCACCAGCAGTGCAAAAGGGTTCCTTTTCTATGCATGCTCACCAACATCATTTGTTGCCTGAGTTGTTAATTTTAGCCATTCTGACAGGTGTGAGGTGGTATCTCCTTGTGGTTTGGATTTGTATTTCTCTGATGATGAGTAATGTTGAGCATCTTTTTTTCTTTCTGTTAGCCATCTGGATATCTTCTTTACAAAAGTGTCTATTCCTGTCTTTTGCCCATTTCTTCATTGCATTATTTGTTTCTTAGGTGTTGCACTTTATAAGTTTTTTATAGGTGTTGGATACTCACCTTTTTATGTGATATGTCTTTTGTAAGTATCTTTTACCATTCTGTCAGTTACCTTTTAGTTTTGCTGATTGTTTGTTTCCCTCGCCGTTCAAAAGTGTTTACCTTGATGATGTCCCAATAGTTCGTTTTTGCTTTTGTTTCCCTTGCCTCCAGAGACGTGTTGAGTAAGAAGTTGCTGCGGCCAAGATCAAAGAGGTTTTTGCCTGCTTTCCCCTTGAGGATTTTGATGGCTTCCTGTCTTACGTGAGGTCTTTCATGCATTTTGAGTTGATTTTTGTGTATGGTGTAAGAAAGTGGTGCAGGTTCATTCTTCTGCATGTCACTGTCCAGTTTTCCCAGCACCACTTGCTGAAGAGACTGTCTTTATTCCATTGGATATTCTTTCCTGCTTTGTCAAAGATTAGTTGGCCATACGTCTGTGGGTCCCTTTCTGGGTTCTCTAATCTGTTCCATTCTCTATTCTGTTCTTGTGCCAGTACCATAGTGTCTTGATGATTACAGCTTTGTAATGCAGCTAGAAATCCAGAATTGTGATGCCTCTAGCTTTGGTTTTCTTTTTCAAGATTTCTTTGGCTATTCAGTCTTTTCTGGTTCCATACAAATTTTATGATTGTTTGTTCTAGCTCTGTGAAGAATGCTGGTGTTACTTTGATAAGGATTGCACTGAATGTGTAGATTGCTTTGAGTATTATTGACATTTTAACAACTGTTAAATTGTTCTTCCACTCCATGGGATGTTTTTCCATTTTCTTGTGTCTTCTTCAGTTTCTTTCCTAAGTTTTCTGTAGTTTTCAGTGTATCCATTTTTCACCCCTTTGGTTAGGTTTATCCCTAGGTATTTTATCTTTTTTGGTGCAAATTTAAGTGGGATCAATTCCTTGATTTCGCTTTCTGCTGCTTCATTGTTGGTGTATAGCAATGCAACTGATTTCTCTACATTGATTTTATATCCTTCAATCTTGCTCAATTCCTGTATAAGTTCTAACAGTTTTTTGATGGAGTCTTTTGGGTTTTCCACATAGATTACCATGGTGTCTACAAAGAGTGAAATTTTGACTTCCTCCTTGCCGATTTGGATGCCTTTAATTTTTTTTCGTTGTCTGACTGCTGAGGCTAGGAATTCCAACCCTCTGTAATAACAGTGATGAGAATGGACATCCTTGTGGAGTTCATGACTTTAGGGGAGAAAGCTCTCATTTTTCCCCATTGAAGATGATATTAGCAATGTGACCTTTATGATCTTGAGGTATGATCCTTCTATCCCTGCTTTCTTGAAAGTTTTTATTTAAAAAGGGTGCCATATTTTGTCACATGCTTTCAGGAACCTCTATTGAGAGGATCATGTGGTTCTTATCCTTTCTTTTATTAATGTGATATACCACATTGATTAATTTGTGGATATTGAACCAGTTTTGCATCCCAGGATCAATCCCACTTGATTGTGGGGAATAATTATTTTAACGTGTTTTTGGATCTGGTTGGCTAGTATCTTGTTGAGAACTGTTGCAACCATGTTCATCAGGGAAACTGATTTGTAGTTATCCTTTTAAGTGGGGTCTTTGTCCAGTTTTGGAATCAAGGTAATGCTGGCCTTGTAGAATTCATTTGAAAGTTTTCCTTCCATTTCTATTTTTTTGGAACACCTTCAAAGGAATAGGCAGTAACTCTTCTTTAAATGTTGGGTAGAATTCCTCTGGAAAGCCATCTGGCCCTGGACTCTTTGTTGGGAGATTTTTGATTACAGATTCAATTTCTTTCCTGGTGATGGGTCTGTTCAGGTTTTCTCTTTCTTCCTGTTTCAGTTTTGGTAGTTTATATGTTTCTAGGAATTTTTCCATTTCTTGCAGATTGCCCAATTTGTTGGCATATAATTGCTCATAGTATTCTCCTCTTATTGTTTGTATTTATGTGGTGTTTGTTGTGATATCTCCTCTTTCATTCATGATTTTATTTATCTGGGTCCTTTCCTTTTTCTTTTTGATCAGTCTGGCTAGGGGTGTATCTATTTTGTTAATTCTTTCAAAGGACCCTCTTCTGGATTAGTTGATTGGTACTGCTTCTTTTTTTAAAATCAATATCATTGATTTCTGCCCTAATATTTATTATTTCCCTTCTTCAGCTGGTTTTGGGCTTTATTTGCTCTTATTTCTCCAGCTCCTTTAGGCGTAAGGTTACATTGTGTATTTGAGACCGTTCTTCCTTCTTTAAGAAGGCCTGGATTGCTATATACTTGCTCTTATGACTGCCTTTCTTGCATTCCAGAGGTTTGGGGCTGTCATGTTTTCATTTTCATTGGCTTCCATGTACTTTTATATTTCCTCTTTATTTTCTTGGTTAACCCGTTCATTCTATAGTAGGATGTTCTTTAATCTCCAGGTATCCATGGTCTTTCCAAATTTTTTCGTGTGGTTTCACAGATTTCTTGTCCAGTCCCCTGCAAGTGTTTTCACTTTCTCTCTCTTTCTCTCCAGCTACGTTCAGGGGAGTGCTTTTCTTGCACCATCCCAGTGGGCTGCACTCTCCCCCTTTCCTTTTCTCTGTCCTCTCTCTCCACAAACAGCTCCCTCCCCTCCCCGGCTTTTCTCTCCAGCAGTTCACCTATCCACACCACATACCTGCCATGTTCTGTGGCTCAAGTGATGCAGATTATTGTCTTAATGTTCAAATCTCTTTGCTAGCTGTTCAGAATGATTTGGTGCTGATCTAACTGCATTTCCAGGATGAGACAAGCTCAGGGTCTACATCTAGAGACCACATTTATAGCGCTCAAACTCAATTTTTGGCTTACCTGAGGGTGGATGTGGCATCATCCCATTGTTCTAATAAGTATTTCTCCCACTTACTGGTGAGGATGAGTGTTCCTTGTTTTCAATATGCTTCCTGATCCTTCATATTTTTATCAGCTATTTATTGGTTGTCTCCCAGAAGGAATACTTAGGTATGAATCAGGAGATGTGACCTTCCACTCAGACTGAGAACTAACAAGACAGTTCATAAATCTTGTGTAGGGGAGTACTCTGGACGCAGGATTAGAAATTGCTGTCCAGCTTCCCTGTCTCTCCTTTTACACCACCCAAGTTACATTAACACGTCTCACACATCATCTCATCTTCCAAAATAGACATTTTCTTTATTTCAGCATCTTGTTTTTAGTGCCCATTCAGTGAATCAACTCCTTGAAATTTAACCACCCATCATAGCTCTTATCTGATACCAAGAGATTGGTCTTCAAGGGGGCATAGTTGGACACAACAAGATCCACAAGTGGGGCCATAGCCTCATTGACTACCATGCACTGGGACTTAGATGTGTATGATTGATAGAAAGTGTCCTTGACAGTCAGTTGAAGGGTTCCAGGCATAAAGGTGATTCCTGAAAATGGCAAACAAGAAGGCTTCAATCATATCTTTAAAGTAAATACCATTACCTTAACCATCCTGGCAGGCACATGAGATCTCTTTCAGTACTAGCCTTCTAGGCTATCACCTCTCCGTTGGGCCAGCACCCAAATAGCAGCTTTGGTGGAAATGGACTCTGAGCCCTCTGAGCATTGTTGCCATTACCTTTTCCTCTCAAGCGGTCAATAATTTACATGGGTAGGTGTCAGATTAATTGCTATTTGAAATGCAGCCTGATTTTGAAACTGTGTGATGCAAGGGGGTTTTGGAAACTTCCTCTATGTTGTTGCCTCTTGTGTGAAAATAGCCACTGCTGTGGATTCCTGGATTTGCACTGGACACAAAAATTCCTTCCTCTTTTCTTCTGGCTGTTCGATAGTGTTTCTTCCATCCATTTATCACATATTTGGGGACTATTATGTGACTGGCACATGCAGGGTACATCTGTCTGCCCCAGGCTGTTCTATGATTATGTCAAGCAGAGGCTTCCCTTGATTTCACAAGCTTGGAGAATTAGAATATTTCTGGGAGCAACTGATGATGACAATGTCTTATACTAAAGCTTACATACCCTATTACAGACCTATTGGTTTTGGAAAAGCATCTGGTGTACCAGTGTGGGCCTTGGCCACACCTCCCACCTTTGTCTTTTGTGTCTCAGATGGAAATATCTTAAGGACAATAAAAAGAGTCCCTGTTCAAAACTGTTGGTTGCCAGAGCACAAGAAACAACGAGTGTTGGCAAGGGTGTAGAGAAAGAAGAACCCTCTTGCACTGTTGGTGGAAATGCAAACTGCTGCAGCCATTCTTGAAAACAATATGGAGGGTCCTCAAATAGTTAAAATAGGAGCGCCTGGGTGGCTCATTCAGTTAAGCATTCAACTCTTGATTTCAGCTAAGGTCTTTATCTCATGGTTCATGAGATTGAGCCCTGCCTCAGGTTCCACGCTGACAGCATTGATCCTGCTTGGGATTCTCTGTCTCCCCCCGCCTCTCTCTGCCCCTGCCCCCAATCACATACACACACTCATTCTCAAATGAACATTTTTAAAAAGTTAAAAATAGAACTGCCCTACAATTCAGCAATTGGAGTACTAGGTATTCACCCAAAGAATACAAAAATACCAACTCAAAAGGATACATGCACCCCGATGTTTATAGCAGCATTGCCTCAACAGCCAAAGTATGGAAGGAGCCCAAATGTCCATTGAACAATGAATGGATAATGAAGAATCAGTGTATATGTATTTAATGGAATATTACTCAGACTACAGAAAGAATGAAATCTTGCCATTTGCAAAGACATGGATGGAAGTAGTTTATGAACTAGTTCATAAGTGAAATAAGTAAAATAAGTCAGTCAGAGAAAGACAAACATATGATTTCACTCACATGTGGAATATAAGAAACAAAACAGATGAACGTAAGGGAAGGGAAGGAAAAATAAGATAAAAACAGCGAGGGAGGCAAACCCTGAGAGACTTCTAACTATAGAGAACAAACTGAGTATTGGTGGATGGGAAGTGGTTGGGGGGATGGGCTAAATGGCTGATGGGCATTAAGGAGCCCACTTGTGATGACCGCTGGCTGTTATGTGTAAGTGATGACTCACTAAATTCTACTCCTGCAACCAGTACTACACTACATGTTAACCAAGTTGGATTTAAATAAAATCTTGGAAGGAGGGGCGCCTGGGTGGCTCAGTCGGTTGAGCGTCCGACTTTGGCTCAGGTCACGAACTCGCAGTCTGTGAGTTCGAGCCCCGCGTCAGGCTCTGTGTTGACAGCTCAGAGCCTGGAGCCTGCTTGGGATTCTGTGTCTCCCTCTCTCTGCCCCTCTCTCTGCCCCTCCCCCGCTCATGCTCTGTCTCCCTCTCTCTCTCTCTCTCTCTCTCTCTCTCTCTCTCTCTGAAAATAAATAAACATTAAACGAATTTTAAATAAAATCTTGGAAGGAAAAAAATCAACGTTGGCAAAGGTGTAGAGAAATCAGAACTTTCAAACACTGCTTGTGGAAATGTGAAATGGTACAGCTACTCTGGAAAACAGTTTGGCAATTTCTTAATAAGTTAAAAATGGAGTTGCCATATGGCACAGCAATTTCATTCCAAGGTATAAACCCAAGAGAAATGAAGACATATATTCCCACAAAAACTTCTACATAAATGTTCATAGGAGCACTCTTCACAATTCCTGAAATGTGGAAACAACCCAGTTGTTCATCAACTGGTGACCAGATACATCAAAGGTGGTAAAACCGTACAAGGGGATATTGTCTAGTCATCAAAAGGCATGCAGTACTGTCAAATGTGTAGATGAACTTCAAGAACATTGTACTAAGTGAAAGAAGCAAAAGTCCATGTCTTATATAATTCCATTTATATGAAACCTCCAGAACAGGCAGAACCAAGAGACATAAGTAGATTAGTGGTTGCCAGGGAATTGGCGTGGGAGGAATTGGGATATGGGCTTTCTTCTCAGAATGATAATAATATTTTAGACTTAGTGGTAATAGTTGTGCAACATCAGGACTATAATAAAAGCCACGGATTGTCCATTTTAAAATGGTCAGCCTGGGTGGCGCAGTCGGTTAAGCGTCCGACTTCAGCCAGGTCACGATCTCGCGGTCTGTGAGTTCGAGCCCCGCGTCGGGCTCTGGGCTGATGGCTCGGAGCCTGGAGCCTGTTTCCGATTCTGTGTCTCCCTCTCTCTCTGCCCCTCCCCCGTTCATGCTCTGTCTCTCTCTGTCCCAAAAATAAATAAACGTTGAAAAAAAAAAAATGGTCAGAATGACGGCTTTTAAGTGTTGTCAATTTCACCTTTTTTTTTTTTACATTTTTTTCATTTTTTAGTATGTTTTAAATATGAAATTTATTGTCAACTTGGTTTCCATACAACACCCAGTGCTCATCCCAACAGGTGCCCTCCTCAATGCCCACCACCCACTTTCCCTCCCTCCCACCCCCCATCAACCCTCAGTTTTCTCAGTTTTTAAGAGTCTCTTATGGTTTGGCTCCTCCTTCTCTAATATTTTTTTAAAAAAATAAAAAATTGAAAGCTTCAAAAAATAAAAATAAAAATAACCAAAAAGGAGCATTTCAAACATAAAGAACAAGAAAAACATGTCCCTGGTTTCCATAAGATTAAAGTCATACAGCCTTGCGGATACTAAGACATGAGATAAAGTCTGTAACTTTCTGGAATGTCATTGGCCATGATGATTTATGACACTTCATGTGAAAAAACATATGTAGTCCTGCACTGACTGTTCCTTCCTCAGGGAAGTCTCTTCTTTGTGAAGATTTTGTATCCTGGGTGGCTATTTTAACTTGGGCTTAAATGAAAGTCTTCTCCCTTCACTCTAAAATTAAAAAAAAAAAAAAAAAACAACTTTTATTCACTTTGAATCCACATAGTTGTTTTGTAGTGTTGTTCAACTCTCCTATTTCCTGGTTGATCTTTTGTGTAGTTGTTCTATCCATGATTCAAAGTGGGATATTGAAATCTCATTCTGGGAAGTATACTTCTGAATAAAAAAGGAAAGTTTAGAGTAATGACGCTGCTTTCCTTGGTGACCCTTTCCAAAGTATCGTCCTAAACTATTTTTAAGCAGAAGGAATACAATGAAAACAAAGGTATAGTCCCCCAGAGTGGCTTCTTTGCAGTGGGAATATGCATACTGCGCTACCTCCTTGCAGCATCCTTTCCTGATTTTCTAGCTGAAGGGAGTTTCTTTTCCTTCTGAACTCCTTGTCAATTTACCGAGGACCTTCCTGATTGCATTAAATTGCTCCTTCATCGATCTAATCTCCCCTAGGAGTGTTTCAGCCCCTCTGAGGGTAGAACTTTGTCTCAGTCATCCTTAGCTCCATCTTCTTGCTCAGTGATTTTCATTCTATGGACTTTTGATAACATTTCAGAATACACGTGAAGAAGAAACGTATCATTGCTATTTTCCCACAGAGTGGTTTTAAAAATGTATTATTTCACATGTGGTTTAGAGTATGGACTGTGGAGCTGGGGTCAAGATGGCAGCATGGGAGGATCCTGAACTCACCTCCTCCCATGAACACAAGAATTCAACAGCTACTTATGGAACAATTCCCTCTGAAAAGGATCGGAAAGATAGCTTAACAGTGTCTGTAAAATAAGGATAAAAGGACAAAATATATGGAAACAGGAGAGGCAGAGACACAGTCTCACAAGAAACCCCACTCCAGGTGTGGTGACCCACAGTCAGGAGGATCTCATAATACAGAAGTTGTCCCAGAGGACTGAGGGGTTTGTGAGCTACCTCAGGCACCCCAACTCTTGGGAACTACATGGCAAAGATGAGCCTCCAAGCATAGGGCCTTCAAAAAATAGGACTTACTTCCTGAAGTACTCAAGGGCTTCTGTTGAGCCGTGGTGTGGCTCACTCCTGTCTTGTCTTCTTTGTGCCTCCCACACCTGGCATTCTCAAGGATACCTGCTCTTTGAATGCTCTTCAGGGTTTTTTGTTTTTTAACTACAAGCCTATTATTAGGCAAAAGCAATAGGCTGAGCCATTTGTGGGAACTTATAATGGCAAACACTTCATGGGAAATCTCCGGGGAACGTGTCCTTTGAGTTTCCTAGGAACCTCCTAATTCCAAAACATATTTCTATTTTGGAGCCTCTCAGAGGCTAAGATTTCCTTGAGGTGATAAATGGCCTACAAGGTAGTTAAGCACTCTCTATGGATAATTTGTGTTTCATTTTCACAATAACACATAAGTCTGACTCTATTACTGTGCCCATTTCACAAATAAGGAAACTGAGGCTCAGAGAGGGATGATATTACAAAAGTGGCAGTTCGTGGAACTGAGATGAAAACTTAGGCCTGTTTATAGACCCCCACACAATGGGAAGAATTCAGGCATCAGATGGACATCCTTTTACCATCTCTCCATTCTGTGAATGACTGAGACTGGAATCCCATAGGAGCCTCTGTCCCAGGGGCCCCTCTCCCATGTCTTACCCAGTCGCACCCAGGCCAGGCAGCTCCAGTAGGTTTCTGGTGCTGGGGGCAGGAATATCATCAGTTGGTCCCCATGGCTGAGGGCCCATGTATCTGAGAGGATGCTAGCCACTTTCTGGGAGAGATTAATCATTCTTCCAGAGCTCCATTTGTCTTCTTCTCCTTTGGGGTCATTGATTATCTCATCTAATCTCTGCAACAACACTAAGAAACAGGTACCATTAACATCTCCATTTGACTGATAACAAAACTAAGGTTTTAGCTAAGCAGTGTCCTCAAGGACATTTGGTTTTAGTGACAAGGCCAGGATTTAAACACAAACCTGTTTGGCTGCCAAGCCTGTGTTTTTAGTCACTTGCTAGAACACCTCTCCTGTGAATTTGTACTTTCTAGGGCCAGGCATGGATGGGGTTTGAATCTCATGATCTTTGGTTATGAAACAGACACCTTACCAGGGGGTCTTTGCCAACATTTCAAAGTTGAAAAACTTTTTTGGTTTTACCTTTTCAAGTTGGGACCTTTGGTTTAGCACATCCTTTATCAAATTAAAGTGTGGAGAATTGTTTTGCCTTGGGTCTTGGAGTCAGAAAATTTGAAGGTCCAAGTAGCAGTTTTTCTCCTTGGTCCTCATCAGGCACACCAGGTCACAGAGAAGATTTGAAACCAGCTCCACATTTGTCTCGGGGAACCACCTAGGCAAGTTGGAGAAAAGGCAGTGTGTCGGTACGTGTCTCAGAGAGATCATCTTTGAGGTCATAGTGCTGCGAATGAATCCATAAGGTCAACAATTTCTTTATGAATACAAACAAGAGTCAGACTGCTGGAGAGAAAGAAAATGAACACAAATATCTACCAACTTCAACAACAGACTCTATTAAGGGACTTGAGATATTGGGAGGATGGGGGAGCTGTTGTCCCTGTCTCCTCTGAGAACTGCTTACCTTTTGCAATTTCGATGCCAGCTCTGGGGCCGGAGGAACTTTCCCAGACTTGGAACAAACCAAGTACTGGATCACTTTCATTGGCTCCTAGGCCTAAAAGACAATCTCCTTTGCCTGTGGAAGGTGGGGCTTGGGGGCCGTGAGGCAAAATGAAACAATGAATATATCTTGACTTTTAATAGTATGTCAAGAGAAATAGGCCACAGACTATAGTGCCAGGTGTGGTAGACTTTAAGATAACAGACACAGAAGTCGAGTAAGATTTTATCACAAAGTCTTGCACTGATGAAAGGGATTGCTCATCAGTCACAAGAGCACAGAAGCAGGATGGCTTTTGCAGCCCACTTCCTGCTGCGCAGCAAGGGGATCATGAGGATTGTATTAGAGGTCAAACTAGTCTATGCCTTATTGACAATGGCGTTACAAGAAAGGATATGCTCTCTCCTCCCCATTTTCCTAGGCTATGGTTTCTTTTGCAAGAAAATTCCCTCAAACATTTAGGCTTCTGGTCTACTTTTATGTCTGTCAAATTCCATATGTAAATAATCATACTGAAATATTTTGTTCAGGCATAGTTTTGGGGCCTGAAAACTCTGGTCTTCTGTGTAGCTTGTTCTGGGCTTTACCAAGTCTCCCTACTAAATCAATGACAGCTATTTTGCACTTAGCCAATTTACCTTGAGTCAGCCATATTGGGGAGGTGGCTGAGAAAGGCTTGGGTGTCCTGTCCTGCTTAGGCTACCTATTGAAAGCCACGTGTAATTCCTTCAGTTTGGGGTGCAGAAGTTTTTGCCTCTCTCAGGCTTTGGAGGCACTGGTCACTCTCGTTGCCGCCAAATTGGATTGTCATCTACAGGCAGAAAGAGCTTCCTTAGAAGAGCTGTATACCCTTGAATCAGTGCTGGCAGACTGGCTGACCCTAGCCTGAGATCTGTTTGTGGCAGGTTCCTGGTGAAAGTGGCAAAATGCATCCCACAGACACCACATTCCAAATATTTCTATTAACTTCTTCTTGAGTTTCAGGTTCTGATGGCATGTGATCCTCCATGAGAATGATCATAGACAACAGCTTAGTGTTTTGTCACAACTTGCAGCCTGCAATACCTGTGCCTTCCCACCTACTGCCTGCCCACCAAACCTAGGCCACTTATGTTGGGTTCTAAACCATCAGCCACTCCCTTCTTGTATCAAATTCTGTAATAGTTTGGATATAGAGCGGGTTGCTCTAACAGGGGCTATAAGTAACCGTGGCTTCAACAAAATATGTATTTCTCTTTCATGTAACAGTCTAGGTATATGTTCAAACCCACAATGGTTACCCTATCGTGTCAGATACCCAGGATTCTGTATGGTTGCTCTGTGGTTCCTTACTGCCAAGGTCAAAGATGACTCAGCACAGCACATCTGCTTGCAGCCAGCAGGCAAGGAAAATGGGGAGGGGAGAGCATATCCTTTCTTTTAACGCCATTGCCCATAGCACACCTCACTTCCATTTGCATTCTGTTGACCGTAACTTAACACTTCCTGGTAATGTAAAGGCTTAGTCTACAAAGCCATGTCCCCAACTAAATATCAGGAATTCTCTCAATATGAGAGAAGGTGGGAATGGATGTTAGGTGGCAACAAGCAGTACTGTTGACAAGTCAATAATCTTGACTCCACTCTTCACTTCCCAGCCTCTCCTCAACATATGGTCATCTGGGTTCTGGCCTTCACCTCCCAGTTGTATCATTCCCACCAAGGTCATCCTGTCGTAGCTCAATGCAAGTTGTCTCTTGCCCTTCTCGATCCCACTGTAGCGACTGACCCATTAGACCTCTCCCTCTCTCCCAACCCCAATAGCTAATCATCAAGACCTCTCACTTGTATGTCTTGAAACAATTGCCTCATCTTCCCACTACTTCCAGTCTTGCGCAACTAACATAGGCCAGGCCACCATCATCTCATGCGCAGCCTTAAAATTGGCCTGTTTACTTTTCCTGCCACCCACTTCCATTTCACGTCAACCCATTCTCCATCTCCAATCAGAATGATCTTTTAACAATGAAAGCTCAGCAATCAGTCAGGGAATGATTGAAATTCTTCAATGGCTTCTCAGTACTTTCCGGAAAAAGCACAAAGTTCTTTACTGGTTTGCAAGGTCCTGCAGAAACAGGCTTTGGTTACTTCTCCAGCTTCATCTCTTAAAAGAAGCCTGTATTCTCTCCTCACCTTTTTGCTCCAGGTATACTGAAGTACCACGTATGTATCTATTTCCCAGGTCCTCTTGTATCTCTGGTGGCTGTTACTATGTTTCAGGCATTATCCAAAGTCATTTTCACACATTGGAATTTTGTTCATTTATCTCTTTATTTTGGTCTTTATTTACTTACTTATTTATTATTTTAATGAATAAAAATTTTATATATTTGAGACTTACAATGTGATAGGTTGATATATGCATACACTGTCAAGTGATAACCACAATGAAACTAGTTAACATATCCATCACCACCCATAGCTACTTTGTTTTTGTGGTGTGGTTAGAATGCTTGAGACCTGCTGTCTTAGTCAATTTCAAGTATACGATACGGTATTGTTAACTGTAGTCACCGTACTGTACGTTAGGTCGCTAGAACTTGTGCATCTTACAATGGAAAGTTTGTACGTTTTGATCAGTATCTCCCCCTTTTGCCCATCCTCCAGCCTCTGGTAACTACCCTTCAACTCTCTGTCTCTACAAGTTCAACTTTTCTTTAGACGAAGAGTTCACGTGTGCATGAGATTATACAATATCTGTTTGCGTCTGACTAATTTCACTTAGAATCATGTCCTCTGGGTTCACCCACGTTGTCAGAAATGGTAGAACTTCCTTCTTTCTTCTGGCCAGATAATATTCCACTGAATGTAGGGGCCATTTTTCTTTATTTTGATGGGCACTTAAAGTTGTTTCCATATCTTGGCTACTGAATAATATTGCAATGAACATGGGAGTACAGATGTCTCATTGAGATAGTGATCTACACCCAGAAGTGGGATTGCTGGATCATATGGTATTTCTATTTTTAACTTTTTGAGAACCTCCAAACTGTTTTCCACAATGGCTGTACCAATTTACATTCCTGGAAATAGTGCTTAAGGGTTCACTTTTCCTCCACATCCTTGCCCACAGTTGTTATCTTTTGACTTTTGGAGAATAGCCATCCGAACAAACAGGTGTGAGGTAATAGCTCATTGTGGTTTTGGTTTGCATTTCCCTGACAATTAGCGATGTTGAGCATCTTTTCTTATACCGGTTAGCCTTTTGTATGTCTTCTTTGGAAAAAGTCTATTTGGGTCCTTGCCCACTTCTTCACCCTGTTATATGGTTTCTTTGCTGTTGACTTTGGGAAAATTGTAAGAGGTAACTTTATTTAAAATGGAAGTGTTGAATTACTCTATTGTATACCTGAAACGAATGCAACACTGTATGCTAATGAACTGGAAAGAAAATAAAACCTTAAAGAAAATGGAGTCAGGGGGCCAGAAGGGGAAACTCTACCACGTGTCATTTCCTGCAGACCCACTGGAAGGAGACATATCTTGTAAGCTGACACTACTTCAGCTACTGCTATACTACCTCAGCAAGAGGAAGAAAGGTCTTTCTTCTTCCCTCATGATGGCCCAGCTGATGACGGTCACAACTTAAGCAATGAAAAGCCACTATACTTGGATCTCCCAGTTTACTCCAATGGACTTTTACTATATCATAGCCCTCCCAATTTCTTCCTTTCCTCTACAAAAGTGTTCCTCTCCTTTGTTCTCCAGACTTGCTATAGCTTCCTTCTCCCAAGGGGCAGTTCTCTGCTATTCCTAAATAAGCCATTTTCTTTTCCTGGTAACATAACTGGTAGTTTTATTTTTAAGGTTGACTATTCATGTGAACTCCTTATTTGTTTTGTATATTAACTCTTTCTTGGAGATGGTCTGCAAATGTATTCTCCGATTCTGTAGGTTGCTTTTCCATTTTGTTGATGGTTTCCTTCCCTTTCCTTCCCTGTGCTTTTTAGTTTGATGTGGGCCCAATTGTTTATTTTTACTTTTACTTCGTATGCTTTTGGTGCCAATCCCAAAATCTCATTGCCTAGAGCATAGTCAAGGAGCTTTCCTCTTTGATTTTTCCTAGAAGTATGATGGTTTCAGGTGTTACATTTAAGTCTTTAAGCCGTTGTAAGTAGATTTTTGTGTATCATGTAAGGGAAGGGTTCACTTTCATTCTTTTGCATGTAGATATACAGTTTTCCCAACAGAATCTAATGAAGAGATAGATTGTCTCATATTCACCCATCGCTGGGGGTCACCTTTGGGGAGTCCCCTTTGAATTTTTTTTTCAACGTTTATTTTATTTTTGGGACAGAGAGAGACAGAGCATGAACGGGGGAGGGGCAGAGAGAGAGGGAGACACAGAATCGGAAACAGGCTCCAGGCTCAGAGCCATCAGCCCAGAGCCCGACGCGGGGCTCGAACTCACGGACCGCGAGATCGTGACCTGGCTGAAGTTGGACGCTTAACCGACTGCGCCACCCAGGCGCCCCTGGGGAGTCCCCTTTGTGGCAGCTCATTTCTGAGGTTCACAGACACCCATACTCACTAAGAAATAAACAGACACCACAAGCACAGAATCACACCCAGCCTCACCTGGGAACACAGGTATGGGGCTTATGGACAGATTCACACACAGACCCACACTGCAGACACGGCCAGTGACACCCCGAGGAGAACACACACACACACACACCCACACACACACACACACACACACACACACACACACACCACACACGGTAAGACCCAAGGGGCAGCAAATTCACACACATAACTAATATATACACGTACAAAACCCAGACATACATAGACACTCCCATAGGGACACACATGCCCCCAGATATGTACATAATGGAAGGGGCTTTTGAAAAGCCATGGTCACGCGGGGTGTCCTTTGTGAGCTATCAGGGTCGAAGGCAGCTGATTGGTGGAGAGAGAGCATAAAGCGTCTGAATTGCTATGGCAATGCTCAAACAGGTGAAGACTTGGATGAAGAGAGATCTTCGTCTGCTCCACCTGCTACTGACAGTCTACTTAACTGGCTACTTGTGGCCTGCTCATCTAGTGATTTACTGACCTGCTGAGCTACTAACTTGTCTGAACCCTCCTCCCTCCCTTCTTGTACTTGATCTGATCCGGGTACTCTCCCTGACCCCCTTCTTCTCCTGCCACACCCCCCTCCCCAATCCCATCCCTATTTAAACCCGGCCCCCCCACCTCACCCCCTTTCCCACCCCGTCCCTTCCCCTCCCACCCCCACCACCTCCTCACCCCCATCTGCACCTCCTCTCTGGTGCCCAGGCGCCCCCTGAAAGGACCAGAATATGACGGTTCAGAAGCTATTTTTCTGTATCCTCTTACTCGGGTATCCCGGTTACCGCAACACAAATGTGAGTACACATCCGACATCAGTGACTTCTTCCTTTTGTATTTATTTATCTTTTTCAGACTGTGGTTAAAAAAACAGCTTTTTCATGGAGTCCTCGATGAGAACTCAGTTCTTTTGGAAAACCCATTAACTCAGGGCAAGGTTTCTCGACCAGCATGTAGGGGTTCTGGCCACACCTGTCCACATGAAGTTGTGGATCCTGTCTGGGCCACTTGGTCCAAAAAGAGTAGTGTTGACAGGATGGAAACCTGAGCTTCATAATGTCAAGAAAGAAGGACATGGGAAGATACTAAAAGCCACTGAGATCTTTGTCTTAAATAAGGGGCTCGTATGATGTTTGAATTATACTTCCTTAAAATCATTTTTAAAAATGTCAGAAACTCTATTGAATAAGAGCCATTTAATAGTATTAATAGTATTTTATACTATTAGATGGCTCCTGGAAGGCCTGTCAAGATTCTTCTTCAAGCTTTGTAAGTTTAGAGTCCCTCTTACACGTAGTTAGTTTTCCTATCAGCACGTTGTTCACATTTGTGAAGTTTGGTAGCCCTGGGAACCGTGGTGTCCGAAGTGTTGGTGTTGGAAAGTGAAATGTCGTTTGTGCTCTGTGCTTCCTGGTTTGTTCGCTTTTGGGAACTTGTGCATCAGCCCTCTCCCTCTGGTCTTAGAGGCTGCCCCCAAGGACTCTGTGTCCAGCCAGGTAGATGACAAGCTCAGCGTACATGAAGTGGCCTCAGCCTGCTGGGACATTTATAATAAGAAAATCACTAGGAGTGATGTGATCAGGAAGTGAATGCATTCTTGTCCTTTCTTTAGCCAACTATGTGCAGAGTGTTGATTTACCCAAAGCAAAAAGGGTCTTGAATGTCCTTAGGATTGTCCAACTATAAAGAAATACCTGGTTGCCAGTGTGAATGTTTCATTCTATCATTAAAAAGCAAAACCTGTACTCCCAAGAGCCTGAGACAGAGACACAGGGGACACCCATAGAGAAAAGTAGATTTCTTGAGATTGGCATGCACCAGATTCTTAGAGAGGGATCTGCAACGTCCCAAGTCAGGAACAACCTAAATTGAGGCAGAATCCTCTCACATGAATACCCGCAGGCACAACAGAATCTATTCTGTCTCTTTTGAGTCTACGAAGGAGGAAATTTCTTGGTTCTGTTTATTGCAATTTCCCCCTTCTACCTAGGCTGCATCTCATAGATCAGTTCAGCTCTCTCTCCCTCCCTCATTTCTGAATTCTTGCACAAACTAACTTGTCTTGCATTTCCTACCTCCACCTGGTCATGACCATTGTCTGTGGGAACCAAGTGTTACTGGCTCCCTTGGATCTAATCTAGTTAACGGTAACTAATCATATTAGCATACAGATAGCTGGCAGAGGTATCAAGAGTGCCCAGGACTTAGGATGTTTACCATTCATGTCAAGATGGCCTCTGTCTTTTGATCCCCATGATCACTGTGCTGACGGCCCCTGGTCTCTTGCAGACAGTGGCCACTCAAAGACAGTGTACATTTCCCACCAGGACGCAATTTAGTGACCTCAGTTCTGAGAGCTGAAGATACAAATGGTACACATTTTGGAGGCTACTTTCTAGAGAGGCTTATTGGCACAAAATTAAAGTTTGGTATGTGAGTTAATATGAATTGCATTGTGAGTGTATTTTCTCCTAAAGGACTGGTAAGTCTAGTTATAGTAAAATGATATGTGTTCTGTTGTTTTGGTGACCATACCCAGGACTTTTGTGTTATTTAGAAAGTAATTTCCATAGTTGTTATTGATTGGTTTAGGTGCAACACTATGAAATAGGAACTTGAATTTATTGTATTGGCTATTTGGAGATGTGTGTTCAAGTAACTTAAAACCTCATAGATTTCATCAAAATAGACAAGATCACCTGATTATGCAAATCTTTCTTTAATTCAGAAATCTGACAATTTGGGCTGTGATTCAGATTCAAAGTAAACCTTGAACGTAAAACCTTATGGGGAGCCTGGGTGGTTCAGTCAGTTAAGCATCTGACTCTTGATTTTGGCTCAGGTTTGTGAGTTTGAGCCCAGCATCAGGCTGTGTGCTAACAGCGTGGAGCCTGCTTTGGATTCTCTGTCTCCCTCTCTCTCGTTCCTCCCCCGCTCTCTCTACTTTCAAAAATAAATCAACATTAGAAAAAAGAAAACCTCAGTGTTTTTAGAAACTAAAC
Source organism: Lynx canadensis (assembly GCF_007474595.2). NCBI lineage: Eukaryota > Metazoa > Chordata > Mammalia > Carnivora > Felidae > Lynx > Lynx canadensis. Next base: position 36,695,566 of record NC_044304.2, read on the forward strand.
AATAATGTAGAATTTATTTTTGCTGGAATAATCCCATATTATTATAAGAGCAGCTGCACATCTCTCAGTTATATCCATATCTGTAAACATCTGTCTCTATAACAGTCTCATTTGAATCTCTAGTACATTTTTATTGTTACTTTCTCCCATCCTTCCGTAAATTTTGGTGTATTTTTGGAAATGTTCCAAAGGATTTTATCCAGGTACTTCATGAATGTACAACAGAAGTCATTTACTTCTTGTCTACTAAAAGGGTAAGGAACAATGAAGCCATCACCACAGTAAGATCGTAAACACAATCATCACTCCTACAGGTTTGCCCCTGCTCCTTTGTAAGCCTTCTGTCCTCCCTCCCCTTCAGGAGGAGGCATTTGAGAGGTGTGCTTATAACCTCCTGGAGGCTGGTTGAAGGTTTATAAAAATGATTCTTTGTGACAGATATTATAAATGTCTTTGCTATTCCTCATCATCTCAAATATTATTTCAGCTTGTCCCTATTTTGGCTGACCATTTCCCTCTTGGCTCTCGTGTCTTCGGAACTCTGTGGAAGCTTGCCGTTATTACTGCCACCGTTGCAATTTGTGCATGTCTTATTTACCTCTGGAGAGTTGTCCTTGCTGTGAGTATACTACAATAACTTACAGATAGGCTTTTAAGCATAAGTAAGCAGAAGTTTTTTGGTAAGCACAAATTTGTTACTAGACCATTTGTATGCACTCAGTACTTCAAATTTCCCTTTAAGCACGGCATTCATTGCATCCCACAAATTGTAGTAATTCCAACATTCATTATCATTTAGATGGACATATTTTTAAAATTCTGTGGAATGTCTCTTTGACCCTCTTCTTTTAGAATTTCTCTAGTCTATCTCTATTCTCTATCTTCTGTTAGAATATCTCTCATATATTTTGTAGTTTTTCAGTTGTCTTTCTATTATTGATGTCTAGCTTACATATGTGTTCTGAGAACGTATTTTCTATGATTTTGTTGACTTCAAGTTAAGGTGTATTTTATGACCCTGAATATGGTCTGTGTCAGTGAATGTTGTATATGAGCTTGAGAAGAATGTGTATTTCTCTATTGTAGAAAGTGTTCTACAGATGGTCATGGATCTAGGTGATTGGTGATGCAGTTCAGTCCAACTGTGTTCTTATATTTGAATATCTTTATGCTCAATCTGTCAATGACTGATAGAGGGTGTTGAATTCTTTCAGCTGTAATAATGTATATGTCTACTTCTCCTATCAGTTGTATCAGTTTTTGCCTCATGTATTTTGGCACTCTGTTGTTAATGCATGTACATTAAGGATTATGTTTTCTTGGAGAATTAAGCCTTTATTATTGACCTCAGTATCTCCAATAATTTCCCTTACTTTGTACATGTTTTAGGACAATTTAATTGTTCACAGAATTCTAGGTGGATGGGTTCTTTTCTTTTAACAATATGAACATTTCATTCTTCTTGATTGCGTGGTTTCTGAATTCTGAGTATTTTTTGTCCTGGTTCCTCTTGGGTAAGGTGTTATTTCTTCCATCTCCCTGCAACTCCAGCCCCCAACACTACCCCTTAGCTTCTTCCAAAATTCTTTGTTTTCAATTTTCTCTTGATTGAATAGTATATGTCTAGGGATAGTCTTGTGTTTTTTGTTTTTTGTTTTGTTTTGTTTTGTTTTTGGTTTGGTTTGGGTTTTTTTGGAGGGGGGTATTTATCCTGCTTGAAATTCTTTGAGTTTCCTGAATCTTTGGTTTATGACTATCATTAATTTTGGAAAATTCTCAGTCATTTTCACTTCAAACATATAAGTAGGTATTCCCATTTTGTGTATGTTACACCTTTTGTCATTGTCACACTGGTCTTGGATTTTCTCTGTTGTATTTTTAATTTTTTTGTGTGCGTTTCTGGTTTGGGTGTTTCTACTTGACATTTCCTTCTGCTTGTTGAGTCTTTCCTCAGCTGTGTTGTGTGTGTTAATAAATCCAACGAAGCCATTCCTTATTTCTGTTATGATGTTTTGGATTTCTAGAAGTCCTTTTGGATCCTAGATTTATCGCTTCTGTGCTCACATTCACCACCTCTTCTTGCATACTGACTACTTCTTCCATTAGAGTCATTATCCTATTAATCAGAGCGGTTTTACATTCCCAGCCTGATTATCCCACCATCTCTGCCATAGGAAGTGTGATTCTAATGCTTGCATTCTGTGTTCAAAATATGTGGTTTTTCCTTTTAGGGTACCTTGTTAAGTTTTTTGGGAAGCTTGGGGTCACGTCCGTGTTTACAAAAACTGAGGTGAAGGCTTTTAGTGTAAAGTTTTGTCTTTACCTAGGTTTTAGGCTGAGTTTACTCCCCTATGAGACAGGAAGGAGGAAGAGCACTGTAGTTGAGTATTTCCCTTCATCTGTATTGCTTGTCTTCAGAAAAACCCCATTAGGCTTTGGAGAAATAGTTTCTCTGGAGGGCAGGCCTTCTAAGCAAGAACAGAACAGCATGAGTTTATTTATAAGTGGCTGTTTTTCCTCTTTGCCTTTCAATTTAGAAATCTTTCCCTTCAAAAAGAAAATATGCATATTAAGTACTTGTAAGGCCATCTCTCTTTCCATTTCCCCTGCTTAGGAAAGGAAACATGTGACATTAAAGGACTATCCATGGTTTCCTGTTTGCCCTCCGTAGATACACTTTCCTATAACAACATTTTTATGACTCACTTTTTGATACCATGATGATATTCCAATATCCTGGCAAGATGTTGGGGCTCGCTTCAGCATCACATCATCATTCAAAACTTTCAAATAGGGATATACGTCCTACAGATCAAGAAAATGTGTCTTTACCTTTTGTTAAAGTAGAGTCTTGCCTAGATTTTATTGAGCTGTAATTCATCAGGGGATGACTTGGGTCTGGGTGTTACTGGACCACCCAGACCAGGTTCTCCAGTCTCAGTGTCTTAGTAATGAACACTGATCGAAAGGGAAACAAAGCAGGTGGCGTTTATTAGAGATAGGTTGTATACAGCGGAGCCACCGAGAAAGAGGAATATCGCTCCCCAAAAGGGTGGTGTGCCAGGCTTATAAAGGCACTTTTCCAAAGGGCGAGGGGCTGGGAGTGGGGAAGCATCCTTCAGTCCCACAGTCATTATCTTATGGTTGTTACTTTTCAGTGGACACAAGACAATCACAGGATGTCTTTTTCCATGGTTGACGTGCTTTTAGTGCTCCTAGAAAATAGAAATCCTAGTGCAGTCAGGCTTTAAATTGTTATTTCTACTTTTGCCCAGACAACCATTACTCCCTAATACCTGTTCTCTCTTTGGTTCACTTTTCCAGAAGTCTCCAGTATGGAAACTGTTAACCCTTGCCTTAGACCAGTGCCTTTACAGGAATTAAGTTCCTCTTGCTTTTCTTATACCTTCTCAACGGGAGCCCTTTTTGCTTTGTTTTTGAAATGTTAGCCATCATTTCTTTTGGTGCCTGTGCTTTTTCCCTAGCCATGTTCCACTCTCTTTCTCATTTGATGATGTGTTTTTGGAAGACCCTCTGTTTTTAGTGATCTAGGAAAATCATAGCACCTGACATGTTGTAATTGTTTATTGATTCGGAAAGCAGCCAACCCTGTGTAACATTTCAGAAAGCTTTCTAGAGAATGAAAGAAGCGTGTCTTCATACAAAGGTTTTCCTTTTCTTTCCTTGCCGCTTCCTTCCTCCTTCCCATCCCTTCCCTTTCCTTCTCGCCCCCCTACCGTCCCCCTCCATCTCTCTCTCTCTCTCTCTATCTCTCTCTCTGTCTGTCTCTTTCTTCCTCTCTCCCTTTCTCTCTCTCTCTCTTTCTTTTTTTCTTTTCTTGGCATTTCAAATGATCCTGGGTTCTGGACTTCAGTGTGGATATTGGGTTTGACTACAAGAGAAAAAAAATCAGACAAATATTTTATTTATGTATTTTTAAAAGTGTCTGCATTAATCACTGACAGAATTGAATATGTTGATGTTTATTTAATATAATGTAAATCTATCTTTTGGTCAAAATAAGCTCTGAATCTTTATGCTTTTATCAGAAATGGTTTATAAAGAATCATGAACTAAATATGAAGTTCTACTTTTTTATTATATTAATGTTATGAATTCATTATGCTGAACAAAATGATCATTGTAATTTCATTGGATGACATTTCAGTATTTTATCAGGAAGAATAAGTTTTTGCTATTACTATGTTTTGACCTCAAACTTAATTTTGTTTCTTCCTCTCTCAGACAGAGCCTCCTGTATATCCAGGTAAGATTTTAGGTTTGAGTAGTCTTTGTAATTTTTTTTTCATTACTCGTGTTTGGTGTGGGTTTTAATTTTTTAACTAGGGATAAATATGGTGACTTCTGGTGTCTAATTGACTTGTTAACTCTTGAAAATCTTTCTCTTCCCTGTTAGAGGCTAAGTGACAATGTGGAGGGATTTGCCTCTCTTAAGACAAGAGACCAGGGGAGGAAAACATCACAGGAGGAAGGAAAACAGAATGAGTGTAATTTTGCATAGAAATGATTAGGACAGAAGTGATGATATGAGCCTGAGGTGTGGAGTGAGTACTTTGCCATGACCTGGCTTTTGGTAAAATGTGAAGATGAGAAAACCCTCTTTGAGTCTGTCAAGAAGCCTAAGCTTAGAGAAGAAGCCAGGTATTGCCAGGCAGGGTGTGTGTCACAGGAGAGGGTTAAACCAAGGTTTTGAGTCTGAGGTGGAGGGAGCCATTCATGCCAGGGGAAAACTGAACTTGATGCAAATGGGGGGCAATCTATTCTGCACGGACCCCATGGACTGTGGTGATTCTGTGGTGCTGTCTGTTGAGAGGCAAGGTGGCTACCTGACACTTAACAAACCCTCAAAGACTGGTTGGTGTTCATCACTGTAAATGCAGCGGTGGTGGTGATGAGAAGAGTGACCTCAGGGCATGAGAGCTCTCACATTGGGCCAATGTAAGAGGAGTTTGCACTTTGTGTCTGTTAGAGGAGTCGGTGTTCTAGAGCTTACACGTGTAGGAATGTCAGTGAAATGAGGTTTCTTGGGTTTAAAATGCGGCTGAAACTTGCTTTCTTCAGGCGCAATGAGAAAGCTAAAAAGTTAGTTACACCCATGTGTCAGATCATGTGTCTGTGCTGCTAATACAGTGGGATTATTCGATGTCACTGGTTTGGTAACAACCTTAAAAATTGTTTTATCCCCTTTTAGTTAATTTACAGCAAAAAACTGCAAAGATCAACACGTTGGAGAAAGAAAACACAGAGCTGGCTGAAGCAATATCCATGTGGGAACAGAAGGTAGCGTTGCCCTTTCAAATATTTCTTGTGACTTCATTTTGATTAGTTTTACCTCTTGTAGTTCATCCTACTGACCTATTTCATGGGTTCTGTAAATACTTCCAATTCAAGACAAGCTTCACAAATGTAATAAAAAACTACCTTTTTATTTGTGAAAGGAGTCACACATCAGACATAGGCTTATCTACCACGATGCTATTTTTGAATTCTGATTCCTTTTTCATATGTTTTGTATATACATCAATGAATTAAAGATACATCTTCAAGAAGCTAAGAGAGAAAGTAACATTCACTCTGCTGAAGCTCTTAAGTTGAAAGTAAGAATCCTTTCTTTGCCTGGATTGCGTTCTAAAAACACAAGTAAAATTAAGGAATTGTTATGACTCATTCAACATGTTCTGTTGAAGGAGGACATCACAAAAGTTGAGCACTTCAATAACATTTTAAATGACACCCTTCAAAGTGCACATGTTACCTTGCAATCAGAAAGAGAGAGAGAGAGGAATGTCAAGAATCAGGAAGTGCTAAGAGTTGGCTGCTTTTACTGTAATTTGACTTTGGAGGCTTTTTGTGCATTGGGTGAGGTGAGCATAGCATATTCGCTTGCTGTTTACCATAGTAGAGAGTGGGCCTCTGGGAGACAAACCTCCATCTGCACAGCTGGCATTTCACTAGGACCACCATGAGGAGTTTGCTATTTCAAGGACTAGGAAGTATCTTTTATTTTCACAACTAGGTCATTACCACATCATTCAGACCTGCCCTCCAAGATATGGAGAAAATCCCCCAAGATAGTTGAGAGATGAAGGGCAATAGCAAATTGTATACTGCCTTCTTCTCTTAATGCTCAACAATGTTCAGTGTGCATAGAGGAATATTCTCCTAAGAAAGCCATTTGTGAGCCCTTTGACTGGAACTATTTTCCATGTTCTTTGCCTTCTCCTTGTTGTATTTATGCCCCAGGACCTTTCTTTGTTGCCATGCACAGTCCTGTTGCACTCACATTGTTGTGCGATCATTATTTCTTGAATGTATTTTCTCATATCTGTCCTAAAGTCAGAAGATGCAAACGGTCAATTGGAGGAACTGAGAGCCTGGAGGTCCCATAAATGTGCACTGGAAGGTATGTTGTCTGTTGGGGAGAAATCCCATATGGTGGCAATGACTTTGCATTGGGAAGGGAAAGAATGCCTTCTTGCCTTCACACTAGTTGCCCTTTTCCTCACCCCAAAACCAAGTCTCAGGTCATATGCACATGCACAAAATAACCATTTTTTTTACAGCATGGAAAAAGTCCCTGGACGACATTTCTAATACTTTGAGTTCTATTAAAGCAATCAGGGAAGAAACAGCCAAAAGGCTGAAGGAGAGAGGAGACGTCCTTGATAAATTCTATGAAGAAAGAAAAATGGCTACAGCAAAGTAAGACGTTCATGTGATAATGGTCCCGAGTACTGTTGTATGAATGAATGTGGTGGCCGCTATAGATAAATATATTTCTTCTAGAATTGGATCCAGAGTATTTTTGCCAAATGCATTCAGGAGAATTGTGCCTGCCCTTCCTACCTTGCTTCCTATAACCTGCATTTTCCTTTCTGTCCTTAGTGCTTGTCACACATTCTTGTGTCATGTACTTGGGGTAGAAGAGGGAAGATACTGGCATGAAGCACACTGATAACAGGATCCCCTCTGGATCCATTTACATTGGCCTATAGGTTTCAATCCCATCCCATTGTCTTATCAGCCGGGAATTAGGTGATCTTTGTTCAGCACCAGACTTGGGTCAAAAATATTTAGGGAAAACATTGACTTATCTTGCTGCAGAAACCATGGGAGTTTCTTTCTAGACTGTGGGTTGGGATGGCATCAGTACTGCATCTCTTCATCCAGTCTGCAAGTGAGACTCGTATGAAGTGTGTCTTCATGGGTTCATTAGAAATTTGGTGCACCAGGTGCGTGTTTCTTCTTTGGTCCAGTATTTCCTTTTGTTCTCAGGAGGAGGGCCTTTAGAGCCCCTCATTCACATTGAAAAGGAAATGCTTCCTTGTCTTCCCTGGAGACTCAGCTTCTGTTAGTCCTTTCCACACCCGGGGTGGAGCCTGCTCTGTCTCACTGGCATGTTGTTTTTGTTAATTTGTAAGCTCTTTGTGGGAGCAGGTAGAGCACCCTGACCACCTTTCTATCTTCACCCCCTTACAACAGAGCCTCTACATTACAGCCACCCCAGAAAACATTTGCTGAAGGACTACCTGAGAGGCCAGAAGGAAATGCATGTACCTTTCTCTGTCTAGTGCTTTTGTGTCCACTACTAACAGTCTTTCAGTTTCGCATGTGATTCTTGAGTACATCCGGTGCCAAGTTGAAACCCTTTAAAGCAACACCATGGACAAAATAGTCTGAGGGCAACACAGCAAACCAGCCTTTCTAAGCATTTCCCTCTGTTGCCTTCACTGTCAATGAACTGAGTCTTGTTAAAGTAGACTGACTCCATGAAGTTGATAGCTTTCCATCTGAAATCTGTTTCCTGAAGATAACAGCCTGACTGTGGGACAGTTCACACCATGTTATATTTCAACATATATTGCCACTCTAAGATTGGCCTTTCCCTCCACCAGGATCTTTGAAAGAGTGGGCAGGGGTTGCACTCCTGAACCTTAGTGGTGTATGGGAGTGATTTGCAATGCTGGTGAAGCCATATCCTGGAAGGCTGTCTTTCATACTCAGTGTCTGTGTCAGGGTACAACTTCTGGACTGAGATTCAGTGCACTGCCCCATGGAGGTGTAAGGCAATGATGATCCCCTGCCTCATCCTAATGGGTACAGTTGGTCAGGCACAGGTTTTCACACTGACCTGAAACAGGCCTTCTCCATCTCAAACAAAAGACCAACTCTGGGAAGGCACAAGGTGCAATGTTATTTGATGACTTGACGATGAAGGAGTAGAAGCAGAGAACTAGAAAGGCGGCTCTGATTGTAGGCGACGTGGCAGCAGACGGAGGTTGAATTTTCTTTAACATTAAATGGGGTCTTCATTTCTCTGACTGTGTTGTCAGTCTGTGCATCGTTGGGGGAGGGGATAGGGATATTTGAATCTAGGCTTTAAGAGAGCTGAGAAGGAAAAAGGCAGAATTTCTGGACCTTGGCTACTGGACTATGTATATATCTTTCCCATCTTAGGAATCTGGATATGACAAACTGTGAACTAGTGGCAATGAAGAATCAGATGGCAACTGCAGAGGAAAATCTGAAAATAGCTACAAGGGACATACACAAGTGCAAGTGAGTTCAGATACTAATTAGCAGCGGCTCATGAAACCCCTGTTCGTTTCTTAGTTCTAACCTTTGTACAATGGGTAGGCTCCATGAATATAGTAATACAAACACAAATTCAGAGGACATATCCGTACAGAATTAACAGATAGGAAAAGATAAGTATTAGAAAGAATAAAACAATTAAGTTACTAAACATTTCTGGGTCTCCAGCATTGACCTGCCCCTGTAGAAACTTCATCCATGCCAACGTTCCTGAGGGGTGGTGTCAGTTGTCATAATCTATAGGAAAGCAGTGTGTCATAGGATGAAATCATATCCATCAACAAGGTAGTACCATCTGATGGTCCTGGTCTTTGCAACCCTAGGAAACCTGGTGAGTACACAAGTTAAAGGAGAATAGAACTTTATGTTGGCTTTATGATGAAAGCCACTTGTCACATGATGAATTAGGGCAAGATTGCAAATGGAAAAGAATTCTATGACCTCTGCACCCTACGGGCATGGAATAATGAGTAAGGAGAGGATGGAACAATAGCTTTGGTTCTGTACATTTATAATTGTGTGAAAAGTGTTTCATGTGAAAGGATAAATTGTATTGGGGAAAGATATGAGGATGACGGGAACATGAGCAGATTATTTATAATCCTACCTAATATTAGGCCTTATTTGACAAAAACAATTGTATCTCACAGACAGCAAATTGAACAAACACGAGAACAACTGCAGAAGGCAGAACTCACCTTCACACACCAGGTAACGTGAGTTCTGCCTGACATATTGAACCCTTAGTACCTCATGTGGTTGAGTGTAGTGGCCCTTGGAATTCCTAAACACGGACTTTTCATTGTTGCTTTTTCAGGTCGCAGTTTATGAGCGTAATGCTGAGGACAACTGGGTAAGTGTTTTCCTTTTTCCTCCTCTCTCTTTGGTGCCCAGTCTGGCACGACTGAAGGTGGATGTGTTTTTCTCCCCTAGATCAAGACTCAGATCAGGGAGACGAGAATGGCGGAACAGAGCCGGGAGGTCGCCCGCTTGAAACACAGGTGTGGGAGCGTGACATGAGTTTTTATGGGTGTTTTGAGGGATGACAGCGGTGCCGTTTAGTGTCTAGTCAGAGGACGTGGCATTGCAACTCTTATAGAAGTCCATTCTTTTTCTGTATCCAAGACTGGATTGGATGGAAGGAAAGAGGCTGCTTGAGGGATACAGGAGGTGGAGACCAATGCCTGGAGGTCCAGAGACGCAGAACCCTCCGAGGAGAGGCAAGGAGCACGTGGTGATGTGCAGCAGCCTAATTTCTGCGGCAAAGCCTTTTCCTGTGGGTGATCATCATGTGTCCTGGACAGAACCGCAAACACTAAGGACAGCAGGTGGTCTGAAGGGGTGACAGAAGGGTGTTCTCCTCTGGTACTGCAAGCAGTGAGGCACTTGTCCCTGGGACTGTTGGAGCTCATGCTCCTCCTCTGACTGTGACCCTCCCACCTCCTCTAGCATCCCCCTGTCTGAAGAGCCTGGAAAGGATGAGAGGACAGGGGCCTCATCCTTCTTCCCACCCGGACTCAATGTGAAGACTTTAGTTTACTTGAGGAGAAGGTCATTTATTGACTATTTTTAATGTTCCTTTATTTTTATTGTTGTGAACTGTAGACCTACATTCCTGAATCCAAGCTCCAAATAGCTTCGCCCTCTGATGTTATCAGTGCAACTCTGCGGCTTCACTGCTAAACATCCATAGTTTTCCTTTACTCATTAATATAATATCAGTCAAGTTCAGTTCCATTCAGAAATAGTTACATAATACCGGCTCTCATGTGGAAGGCAGCTTATAGATAAGCTGAAAGACTGAACAATTTGCCTCGCGTCAGAAGAAACACACCCATGCTCTTCTGTGGAGGGTTTTTTGATGTTATCCACCAACTGACGCTCTCATTTTAATTTTTATCTGAAATGAGATGCTGAGTTATTACCCCTCATGTGTATTGAGAAATGGCTGTTTTGGTGACGATTTCCTGATTTCTCTTTGACCTGCCCTCTTGAAAGTTATTTGACTAATTATGAAGAACATGAGCCAGGACCCTATGGTTTCTTCATTAATATATGATGGGATAGATCTCCCCCTTATCACTGGGGTCAACTGAGGCTTGTGGGTTACTCTCTGCCTCTCCTCCTGGTCCTGAGTGTGGGCAAGAGTTTAACACGACACAAAATGTGGTGTTTGTGTGAATTCTGCACAGTCTACTAAAATCAGAGTAAACCTCTATCCCTTTTAGAGCCTTTAGCCGAAGCTGGTGTCACTCCCATGAGTCACAACTACAAGCAGTCTACCAACAATGCCGAGAAGGACAAGGTAAATGCTGGGGCCATTTTCAGTTGTAAGTCTGTCAGGAAACCCTCATTTGCGGAACAGCATGCTCTGCGGCCTTATTCCTGTTTTGTGTGTTGTGTGATATGTCTGCCTGTTTATATTTTCCAAATGCGCAGCCTTAACCCAAGAGTCTACAGGCTGCTTTCTTTTCAGCCTGTCATCTTTTTTCTGGTCAGCTTAGTAGCCAAAGGAACTTAGAAGTTGGCCACCTTATGGCTTTTCCCTTGTGTTCAAAATAACAACAACAGGAAGATACACTGCACTCTATAGCAAAGTCTCTAAGCTTGTTGACTCCTAACACACTACCTCTCTGTGGGATCAGTGTTGTTGTTATTTTCCTCTTTCTGGTCACACTATTCATGTGTGAAGACTGTCTATTAGTTGTAAACGTGAAAAGACTTCCCTCCATCTTTATATTCTGTGCCTTGTACAATTTACGATGGTTTTAGACCAAGTCATTGTCATAACTCACCACCTTCACGTCTTCATGGGTAAATGAACTGTTTGGAATCCTTTCAAGCAGTATCTTAGGTGAAAGTATTCTGAACACAAGGTCCTTCAGTTTTATTCATATGAGCAGGTTCTCTTGTGTCTCCAGTCAGTGTTAGAGCTGATACCATCGCTCATGACACATCCCTGGAAATGTATACCAAAGTCAAAACACATTTGCATTAATTCTGTTTCCTGAATGTCTGCCTCTTTTTTCCCATAGGATGTATCACTCTGTGTCTTGTAGTGTACACAAAACCAGAATTCCTTATGAATTCGGGTAAACACTTGGGGGCCTAGTACTCATTGAGGTGTAATATGTTCCTCACAGCAAACATTTCCTCAGGTCCCCTACAAGACTCCAGGCATCCCCAACTCCCGAGTGGTTTCTTGGCCTTTGACAGCACTTGCAGAAAGTAGGAAGACCTCTTTCTCAGCGAGGGAAGCAGAGGGGGCCAAGTGTGGGGCCGGCAGGCAGAACTTGTCCCCAAGAGAAGCTGTGATTTCATGTGCAGAGAATGAGCTGTGTATTTGCAGTCCATTTTTCTGTGTTTGGAATAAGCCAAAAACAGAGCTTTTGCCGTCACTGTAATGGAGGGATGCAAAGTGATCCTGCACATGGATGTCCGCCTGTCTGGAATATGCTGCTTCATTAGTTTGGAATTACTTATTTAATCCTGTAAGATGGGATCATTTGGTTCCAAATTCTCAGACCTGGGCAGGGACATGTGGTGACAGTAGTTTAACCGCCTGCGGTTAGTTGCCTAAGCTGTAGGTGGTACCCAGTGGCAGGGACAGAGTTTTCAGGTACTGATGCTACTCTCTTGGATCCTGGTGGCAGAGAAGGGGGCAGGTGCTGACCCGTACTTCTATGGGTTTCAGCTGCTTTGGGGATTGGTTCTCTTGTGTGGCATCTGCACATAGCTGTCACTTCTGTTCTGCAGGGCAGTGTGGATCCGTGGCGACCTCCTCCATCAACTGGAAGATTCTGCCCACCCCACTATAGAGGCCACCCTTTGATCTGGGCACATCCACCTCCTGTGCCAGGTTCGGGACCATCCCGAACCCCTCCACCTGCACCACTTGGTAAGATGATCTGGGCAGTATGAGTTGGCTTGCTAAGAACCTTCATCTAATTGTTGTTGTTGTTGAGTCTTTTTTAAAGAAAATTATTAATGTTTATTTATTTTTGAGACAGACAGAGACAGAGCATGAATGGGGGAGGGTCAGAGAGAGGGAGACACAGAATCTGAAGCAGGTTCCAGGCTCTGAGCTGTCAACACAGAGCCCGACGTGGGGCTGGAAGTCACGCACTGTGAGATCATGACCTGAGCCGGAGTCGGATGCTTAACCGACTGAGCCACCCAGGCGCCCCGTTGTTGAGTCTTGTACAAGGTGCAGAGGTGGTACCGCAGACCATTGCAACGCAAGGAAAATGCCTGCCATCATCACCACATTCCTTGAGTTTCTCATGATTGACTTATCATCCTTGGGTCATTTCCCCCACTTTGTGTTGGTACAGGTGTCTCTTGTGGAGATGGAATGGGGCTGTATGCAGGAAAGCAGGCGTAGCGCTTCAGCCGATGTGTGCCATACACAGTCCATGTGCTGGGCGGTGGGAGGCATGAGGCGCAGCCTAACGTATATCCATCCAGTTGAGCCCCCAGTCATCCACAGTTGTTTGAGGAGTTATGAAAACACCTGAACCAGGGCTTTTATGGGTCTTCATCAGAGTTTAAAGAATGGCTCTCCCTTTACCTTGGGATCACCTGAAGCATGTGGGATACCCTGTGCATGTGATTTGGGATCTGACTGGGCCAAAGAGTTTAAGTTGCTTGAGGAATGAGGAGAGTGGTTTTTGTTTATTGGGGTTTTTGTTTTGTTTGTTTTTGTGTTTTTGTTTGTTTGTTTTTTAATCTCTACACAGTCTACTCAAAGCAGAATAAACCTCCATCCCTTCTAGGGCCTTTTTCAGATCCACATGTTGCTCCTGTGAGTAACAACAACACTGACTCTACCAAAAGGATCACGGAGGACAAGGTAAATGCTGTGGATATTTTCAGTTGTAACTCTTTGGCAAAACCCTCCTTTTTCTGTTCGGTGCTCTCTCCTGGCTTTGTGTCTGTTTTGTGTATTGTATGATATGTCTGCTTGTTTTTCTCATTTTCCAAATGCACAACCTAAACCGAAGTGTCTGTGGGGTTCTCTATTTTCTGCCTCTCAACTCCTTGTGGAGGGTTTAGAACCAATCGTGCCTAGGGCTGAGCACCCAAGGGCTTTTCTGGTAAGTACCTGGAAATAACCCAGGGCGGAAGAGACCACACTCCACCTGGAAGTCTTTTGGCATGACTTATTTTTTCTGGACCTCCTCAGTGTGGAATCATTGCTCTTGCTGTTTCTTCCTGTTCTGTTTCTTTCTAGGGGATTAATGTGTTCAGAAAATCGGCAGTTATCCTTATGTTTTGAAAATGCAAACTGCCTTCACTCCAACTTATATTTTTGTATGTGTCATTTAGAGTGGTCTGAGACAAAGTAAATTTAATACCCGTCAACATTCAGCCTTTTTTTTTTTTTTTTTTTTTTGTAAATGTGCTGTCTGGAATCTCTTCAGGTGTGCCCTGGGTATACATATTCTGAACTACGAGAGGTGACATATTTGTCCTAGAAAACACGCATTGCTACATGGGTGGTGAAGAGAGACAATCCGTAATTACCTGCATTGTGATTCTCCACTGTGTCCTTTGTGTTCACATGAGCACGTTCTCTTGTGTCCTGTGTCACTGTTACAGGTGAAACATGGAGATGTACAGCAGAAACGAAAGTGTATTTGTGTTAATTCTGTTATTTAGAATTTCAGCTTATCTTTTCAGAGAACAAAAGTACCCTGCGAGTTGTACTGTATTTAACTGAGAAGTACCCCTGAAAGAAAATAAATTAGCTAAGCCTACCTAACATGTGTAGGTAACATGTTTCTCTAAGAACATGCTTTTCGAGGTTCTCTGCATGACCTCAGGATCCCCATCCCCCAACATGTCTCTGTGCCCATGGATAGCACTTGCAGAGAGGAGAAGACCTCATTGTCGGGAGAGAAGCAGATCGGGCACAGGCGGGGGCTTAGAGGCAGAGCTTTGAGCCACGAGGGCTATGATTCCATGTGTGGAGCCTGGGATTGTCATTCCTTCTCAATCTGTAGTTCTTCACATACAGATAAGCAGCCTCTGTGGTGGAGGCGGATACGGGGTGGAAGGCGATTCTGGACTTAAATGCCTTCCTATCAGGAATATGCTATTTTATTAATTTGGTACTCATTCCGTAAATCCTCTCGGACAAGAGCTTGCTGTTCTACATTTGCACACATGTGGGAACACTGGTTTGTCCCCATAGCATCCGTTCCCCACCCCCAAAGCTATAAGTGGAACCCAAAGTATGGGTAGAGATTTTGGCGCTGATGCTGCCCTCTTGGAACCTGGTGGTGGGGAAGCTGGCAGGAGATGAGCACTGCTTCTTTGGGTTGCCACTTTTTGCTGGTGTTGGTGCTTTGCTCTGTCCTATGAACATAGCTTTCATTTCTGTTCGGCAGGCCATTATGAATGCAAGAGGGCCTGGTCCTTCCCCAGGATCGCCTTGCAGGCTGTCCCCCATGGACCACCCTTCACCACCAGTCACGGGCTATGGGCCACCTCCGCCTCCTCCACCAGCTCCTCCACGTACTAAATTTGGTAAGATGACCTGAACTGGATGAGTGACTGATAAAGCGTATTCGTCTTCTTGGTGAAAGACTTGGTGGGAATGATGTAGGGATGCTTGTGAGGGCTTGGCAATTCAACTGCAAACCTGCCTGAGGACAGTGTCACATATCTCAAGTTTCTCAGGACATAGTTTATAATGGGCTGTGTCATTTCCCTGTAATGAGGTCAGCTGTAGGTGTCTCTTGTCAAAAAGAAAGAGGATTTTTACACAAAGGCAGACGTATCAGGAGCACTGGTGCCTGTCTGACAGACACAATGTTTTGAGCTCCGTGAAGGATGAGATGCACCCCTAAGTGTAGGTGCCTCAGGTGTCCCGTCTGAAAGGGGGCACATGCATTATATGACACAGACCTTGTGGTCACCATAGTGGAAGTACCATTGAAGGATCCCGTGCAAAAATGGGGGAAACTTGAATCACGCAGGAATAGAAGGGAAGTTGAGCACAGTAAGCAGAGTTTGAGGAGGTGCAGAGGGGAGGGCGTTGGGGTCAGTAGGATGGACTTGGAGGCCATTTCTGGCAGGGCCCACAATCTGGGAAGGGAGCATGAGGACAGTGTGAAGTCTGCAAAGAACTGCTGCACGGGTTCAACCACAATGTAGAATGCAGTCATCATCTCTGAAATGTCAGCGTTACCACAGTGCACCTAGTTGATAATCTAAATAAAGTTTGTTGTTTCCCTTGGTCTTCTGAAGGGTCTGGACACGTATGAAGAATGTTCTGGGAGACTTGGGAAATTAAACTTAGTCTTAGGAAACGCTTGTCTGCCTAAGTTTGTGTGTCTCAGTGAGACTAAATGTGAAGGCAGGTTGTAGATCAGCTGTGCCGCTTCCTTGGCCTTCAGCCTGAGTCAGACTCTTGGTGGGGAACTCAGGGGTGAGGAGGAGCCGCCCCTGCTGAACTCTGGTCACCACACCCCTGCGTCTGCTGTCACCACCCTGCCTGCAGGTTTGCGTCTCCGAAAGTTCCCTCGCAATCTCCTGAGGTTTTGCCTGTGTTCCTGCTGTGTCAGCTCTAACACCAGCTCTCGGCGGTCATCTCAGAGCCTCAGGTTTGTAATCTGAGAAACAGGGACAATGTTGATTTCTGAGGTCACTACGATGAAGAGGTGAGAAGCACTTAAGGAATTTGTAAAATGTATGGGATGAGTGGACACTCACCCTTCTCAGGGTGGAAATGAATGTATCTCCACACAGAAGGTCATCAACAGATGTTCTTTCAATTTCATGAAACTAAGAGTGTAATGCCTGAGGCTGAGAGGTTGGCAATCCCTGTTTCAAAAAATAGGGCAAAGACCCCTGTGATTTTTCTTTTAAAATTCAGGTCCTACTTTGCGAAAAAGAAAAAGATAACTGTGATAGTGTGTACATTCAGGGATCTATATCTAAGATTTGAAGACAGTCATAATCCGTTAGAGTTAGACACACAGATGCAGCCACACAATTAAGTGTTCATCCAAGGCCACAGATATATTGCTGAAGACAAAATACATAGAGGAGAACACAAGATCCCATTGCAATAACCCAAAATCTCTTTGCCTTACAGGAGAATGTGAAATTTGAAGAGGACCCTGAATTGTGACCACTGGCTGTGGTGATGTGATATATTTAGAAAAGTTGCCTGATATGCGTATTTGACTGAATTCTTTCCCTGACCATTCCTGTCCCCTCTATTTTGTTTTTCCTCGTTTCCCCTAATAAACCCATCACAGTTCTGTATCTCTGTCATTATCTGCTTCCAGGAGGACCTACGGTCATTCTGTGTTGATGTACACAGTGTGACCCCTGTATACACAGTCACAAACAGGTAGAATCTACAGTAATAGGGGCAGAAGATAAGTGACTGTTTGAATTGTATTGACTGCACATGTCCCGCTGGTTCCTTCTGGGGTGGTGACCACAAGCTTCCTCCAGATCTGGTGACAGTTGTGGTCACTCGTCAATAGATCCTCGCAAGCACGTGGCACTTCCTACTCACCGTGGTGTGTGGCGATCAGCAGGGCAGCTATCAGCCCCCAGGACATGGCTGATTCGTGATTGCAAGACATGGATGAGGGGTCAGCAGTGTCTTGGGTAGAACAGTGCGGACACCCTGCATTAATCCACATGATGTGGATTTCCCCACGTACCAGCTACCTCACGGTAGCACCAATCCAGGTGGGAGCTGAGGTAGACTCATGGTAGCAGTTGTGGGTATGAGTCTTATAATGGCCCACATTCCTCTCAGTGTTTTCTGTTTTTATCTTTTATTTTGATGCAATGTTTATTTTTGAGTGAGAGAGAGACAGAGCACAATTGAGAGAGGGGCAGAGAGAGAGGGAGACACAGAATCCAAAGCAGGCTCCAGGCTCTGAGCTGTCAGCACAGAGCCCGACGAGGGGCTCAAACTCACAAATCCTGAGATCATGACCTGAGCCAAAGTGGGACACTTAAGTGACTGAGCCACCAAGTCGCCCCACCCCCCACTGTTTCCTTTTTGAGGGCCGGGCAGGGCAGATGTCAATGACATGATACCCATTCCTTCCGCACCACCAAGGAGGAGTTGGGTGTAAGCATGTGACTCTTTCCAGGTCCTCAAAGCCCATGCATTCTGCCCCAGAGCCCCTGACTCCTGCTGGGCCCTCCTTCCTCCCAGGTTATGGAGGCAACCAGCCTTCCAGCAACATTGGGGTCATGGCTGGGCCACCAAGGGCTCAAAATCTGGCTGTCCACATGCTTCCCTGCGGTGGCTGGGAACAGCAGTGCTCCAGTAAAGGTCAGCATGAGCAGCTTCTCTAAACAGGATTGTCATCCACTGTGATCAGGGCCTGAGCTAAAACATGACAGGGGAGAGGGGCACACAGGAGATGTGGTGCCATTTCCTGGACAGGGCTGCACAGAGCAGAAGGCCGAGGGCTGCTAATCTCTGGATTCTGGATGGTAGGTGAGCAGTTTAAAACACCCCAGCCTTCTCTTACATCAAAAGAGAAACCTATATCTTCACCCAGCCTTCCTCTGATATGAAGAGATGGCAATTATTATTTGAAGGCACAATTATCTACCTATGAGTCTGATGGAAATGATTTCATCCATCTTCGTCCATAAAGCACTTTTCATTGAAATGACCCATACAGAGGCAGGAAATTTATACCAGATGTGTAGCTCCCTCTAGATGCGCATTCTGACCTTGTCCCATTTGTGTCCTCAAAGACATTATTGACAACTTGAAAAATAAGCTCTCAACATCAAGATGGTGACAATAGAGAATGTGGTATAAATGGAATTTCATATGTTCTCAATTAGAAATAATTTTTAATGGTGAAGGAGAAATTAAAAATATTGTCATTTTTAATTGAAATATGGGAGACTCACCATGTTGTATTAGTTTCAGGCATATATCATGGTGATTCCGTGTGTATACATTACGCTCTCCAGGTACCTATACAAGGGTAGCTATATTGGGAAAGAATGCAACGCTTTCTTACAGGATTGACGCTATTCTATGGGCTGTACCTTGGATCCCAATGGCTTACTCACTCCATAGCTGGAATCCTGTATCTCTTTCTCAGAGGTGTCAACTTTTTTATTTACCCAAGTATTTTGGTGCTAAACACCATGACCTGTAGGTCAGCAGGTGTCAATTTGCAGTCTGTATTTCTGCGAATGCTGCTTAAAGCATTACACATGATATCACTACGTCAATAAATTCGGTTTCATTCTGCACTCAGTAAAAAGGAGAAGGAAAAGGTTTCTTTGTGTCCCAAGCAAGCCCTTCGCTAAGACCCTTCCGGATCAGGAGAACAGGCTTCACTGGACCAGCTGCACTCTCAGTACTTCCAGCTGAGCAGCCATGGCCTTGAGCATTGCAGGAATTCCCACGGCGGCCGGCAGAGGGCGCGCACGCACCACGCCCAGGGAGGGGCCGGGCCTCTGCGTGGGCAGTGCTGGCCTGAGAAGGCGCCCACTAGGCTTTTCTGATCCAGGGCGCTTCCGGGCTGGGAAGGCTTCCTTGCTTCAGAGGACCCAGTGCCTCTGAGTGTGGGCAAAGAGCCAGAGCTGCGTTTCCAGCAGGTTCCGCCCCGGGGCCTGGGGGAGACCCTGGAGGGTTCGCAGCCCCTTGGCGTCTCCTAGGTGGTGGGGCTGCGTCCCGAGGCGGGGCAGGCAGGGCCTGGGTGGCTTCCCCGGAATCGCGGGTGGTCGGTTGGCGGCACATTCCCTCGCTTTTTCTGGGCTGTTCCTTGGTTTGTTCCTCATTTCCCCTGCCGGTATTTCCCTGGAGGATCCGTGGTTTCATGGGGTCCCGTGAGGCCACGTCAGAGAGGCTGGGGTTGGTTTGTTCCTGGTCAGGCTAGTTTCGGGGGAGAAATCCTGACACAAATTCAGAGGAACAGGAGGCGCATTCAGTTGGGAAGTGAAGCCGCCAAATGTTGACTCTCAGGACCTTCTAGAAGAAGGAGCTGGGACCCAGCTCATTTTCATCATTTGGAAATATTAGCCAAGGTGCTTACGGTAAAGTCATAACAGATGTGTAGCTCCCTGTAAGTTGCATGCGACCTTGTCACATGTGTCCATCAAAGATATTATTAGTGACTTTTCAGAGAAGCTCTCAACATCAAGATGGTGATGTTAGAGAATGTGGGATAAATGGAATTTCACAGAGTCTAAATTAGGAATGATTTTTAAAAAATGTTTAATGTTTATTTTATTCTTTTTTTGAGAGAGCCCCAGCTGGGGAGGGCGGAGAGAGAGGGAGACGCCAAATCTGAGGCAGGCTCCAGGCTCTGAGCTGTCAGGCAGAGCCTGACGTGGGGCTCAAACTCATGGACTGCAAGATCATGACCTGAGTCGAGGTTGGACGCTTAACTGACTAAGCCACCCAGGCGCCCCAGGAATGATTTTTTAATGGCAAAGAAGGAGAAATTAGAAATAGTGTAAAGGATGGCGATTATTTATTGAAATATTGTTCACACATTTGTTGTATTAGTTTTAGGCATAAAGTGTAGTCATTCCATATGTCTATAAATTATGTTGTACTTAACCACAAGTGTAGCTATCATGTGAAAGCATGCAACATTATTATTACAGGATTGACTCTATTCCATTGGCTGTACCTTGTAGCCCTAGGACTTACTCATTCCAGAGCTGGAAGCTGGTATCTCTCAAAGGTGTCAATTCTTTATCTAACCTAAGTATTTTGGAGGTAAACACAATTACCTCTCGTTCTCCTCTCCATGCACGGTGATGGCCGGCAGAGGGCGCCCCATCGGCTTTTCTGACCCAGGGCACCTCAGAGCAGGAAGGGCTTCTGTTGCTCCCAGAGCTCTCAGGGCCTCTGCCACTGCCTGAGGACAGAGACCAGAGCTGCGTTTCCAGCAGGTTCTGCCGCCCTCCCCAGGGGAGACCTTGGGAGCCTTGCAGCAACTTGGTGTCTCCTGAGTCGCCAGAGAGAAGCTGCCTTGTTGCAGTGAGTGTTGAGGAGAGGGCCCTGGGTGGCTTCCCTGGGCACTGGCCAGTCGGTCAGCAGCACAGGCCCTTGCATTTTGTGGGCTGTTCCCGTGTTTCATTCCTCACTTTCCCGGACAGTATTTGAACAAGACGTATTTTATTAAAGGACCCGTGGATCGAGGGGTCTCACGACATCACATCATGGATGCCATGGATGGTTTGCTCCAGATTCAGGCTGGTTTCCAGGGAGAAATCCTGACAGAAATTCAGAAGACCAGGAGCTGCTTTCAGTTAGGATGTGAATACATGAAATATTCGTCTCAGGACCTTCTAGAAGAATGAGCTGGGACCCACTTTGCGAGTCCTGCTGGAACCAAAGACCGAGGTAAGGGCACAAACTCTCCCCCACATCTTACATGCTTTTACAAATTTTCATGGTTATTTTTCCAACCTAGTGAAATGATTGAAAACTACAAAAAATCTGGTAGGTAGGTGTCATTAACCTTAGGTTATATTTTAGTTTAAATTCCAGGTGGTAAAGTAGAGTGTAATATTAGTTTCAGGTGTAAATATAGAGCAACACTTCCACAAGTCACTGGGTGCTCATCCCAGGTGCACGTCTTAATCCCCATCACCTGTTTCATCCATTCCCCCCCCCCCCCCCCCCCCCCCGCCATCTCACTGTGGAAACCCTCAGTTTGTTGCCTAGTTAAGAGTCTGTTTGTTTGTCACAGTCTCCTTCCCCCAATCCCCCCAACCCCCGCCCCCTTTGTTTTGTTTCATTAACATGTGTTAGTGAAATCCTATGGTATTTGTCTTTGTCTGACAGGCTTATTTCACCCAGGATAACATTCTCTGGCTCCATCCACCTAATAGCAAATGACAAGATTTCATGTTTTACAGCTAAATAATATTCCATTCCATATACTACATCTCAATTTATTTGTCAGTTGATGGAAACTTGGGCAGTTTCCGTAATTTGGCTGTTGTAGCAAATGCTGCTGTGTCCCTTTGAAGTATTATTTTTGTATTCTCTGTGTAAATATCACATAGTGAAATTGCTGGATTGTAAGGTAGTTCTGTTTTCAATCTTTTGAGGAATCTCCATGATGTTTTCCAGAGTGGCTGCACCAGTTTGCATTCCTACCAACAGTGCAAGAGGTTTCCTCTTTCCCCACATCCTTGGCAACACATGTGGTTTCGTCATTCATTGATTTTAGTCATTCTGACAGATGTGATGAGTTATCTCATTGTACTTTTGAATTGTATTTCTCTGAAGATCAGTATTGTTGAGCATCTTTTCATGTGTGTCTTGGCTATCTGTATGTCTTCTTTGGGAAAATACCTATTCGTGCCCTCTGCCCATTTTCAGTTGGATTTCTTAATTTTTGGGTGTGTATAACTCTATATATTTTGGACACTAACCCTTCATCAGATGTCGTTTGCAAATATGATCATGCTGTAGGTTGTGTTTTAGTTTTGCTGATTATTTCCTTGGTGACAGAAGCTTTTAATTTTTATGAAGTCCCATTCTTTTTGCTTGTGTTTCCCTTACCTCAGGAGATATATCAACAAAGGCGTGTGTACAGCCATCGTCAAAGAAGATACTGCCTGTGTTACCCTCTGGGATTTTTATGGTTTCGGGTTTCACACGTAGGTCTTTATCCATGTTGGATTTATATTTGTGCATGTTGTAAGAAAGTGGTCTGTTGTTGTTTTGTTTTGTTTTGCAAGATGCTGTCTAGTTTTTCTAAAAACATATTTTGAGACTTTTTTTAAGTGAATGTATTTATTTTTGAGAGAGAGACAGAGAGCATGCAGAAGAGGGGCAGAGAGAAGTGGAGAGAGAGAATCCCATGCAAGGCTCTACACTGTCAGTGCAGAGCCTGACACGGGTTTCAAACTGGTGAACGCTGAGATCATGACCTGAGCTGAATCCACAATTAGATGCTTCTGTGACTGAGCCACCCCTGTGTCCCAAGACTCTCTTTTTTCATTGGATATTCTTTCCTGCTTTGTTGAGGATTAATTGACCATATAGATGTGAATTCATCTCTGGGTTTCCATTCTATAGATTTATGCGTCTTGTTCTTTTTCTTTTTCTTTCTTTCTATCTTTCTTTCTTTTTTTTTTTTTTTTTTTTTTTTTTTTTTTTTTTTTTGCCAGTACAGTGTTCCCATCACACAGGTTTGTAATATAACCTCAAGTCTGGAATTGTGAGGTCTCCAGCTTTGCTTTTCTTCAAGTTTGTTTTGGCTGTCTGGGGTCTTTCGTCATTCCATACAAATTTGGGGATTACTTGTTCTAGTTCTGTGACAAATGTTTCGTTAGGGTGATAGGGATTGCATTACATGTGTAGATTGTTTTGAGGAGTGTAGACATTTTAACAGTATTTGTTCTTCTCATCCATGAACATGAAATATATTCTCATTTCTTTGTGTCCTCTTCCATTTCTTTCATCAGTGTTTCATAGCCTTTAGAGTATAGGTCTTTCACCTCTTTGCTTGGGTTTATTCCTGGTATGTTGTGGTACTTGGTGCACCTGTCAACGGGATTGATTCTTTACTTTCTCTTTCTGTTAATCCATGATTCATCTCTAGAAACGCAATAGATTTCTGTACATTGATTTCTGTATATTGTGACTTGTGAAACTCATGTATCACTTCCAGCAATTTTTATGGGGGTCTTTCATGTTTTTTATAGAGAGCATCATGTCAGTTACAAATAGCGAGCATTCCACTTCTTCCTTGCCGATTTGGTGCCTCTTATTTCTTTTTGTTGCCTGATTGCTGTGGCTAGGATTTCCAATACTATGTGGAGTAATAGTGGTGTGAGGGGTCATCCCTGCCTTGTTCCTGACCTTCGAGGAAAAGCTTTCAGTGTTTCTGCATTGAGTATGAGATTAGCTGTGGGTTTTTCACAGGTGGGCTTTACTATGTGCAGGTAGGTTGAGTCTCAATCTACTTTGCTGAGGGTTTTTGTCATGAATGGATGTGACATTTTGTCAACTGCTTTTCCTGCATCTGTGGAAAGCATCAAATTGTTCTTATCCTTTCTTCTATTACTGTGGGGCATCATGTTGATTGATCTGTGAATGTGGAGCCACCCTTGCAGTCCAGGAGTATATCCCACTTGATTATGGTCAATGATTCTATTAATGTATTGCTGACTTTAGTTTGAATGTATTTTCATGAGAATTTCTGCATACATACTCATCAGGCTATTGGTCTGCAGTTTTATTTAAAACAAATTGTAAATATATTTTTAAATGTTTATTCATTTACTTAGAGTACATAAAAGTGAGGGAGGGCAGAGGGATGGGAGAGAGAGAGAATCCTGAGCATGCTCCACACTGTCAGCACAGGGTCCAATGTGGGACTCGAACCCAGGAACTGCAAGATAATGACCTAATCCGAAGTTAAGAGTTGGACAGTCGAAGGATTCTGGGAAGATGGCGGCGTAGGAGGACGCTGGGCTCACCGCGCGTCCTGCTGATCACTTAGATTCCACCTACACCTGCCTAAATAACCCAGAAAACCGCCAGAGGATTAGCAAAACAGAGTCACCGGACCCAAGTGCAGACGAGAGGCCCACGGAAGAGGGTAGGAAGGGCGGCGAGGCGGTGCGCGCTCCACGGACTGGCGGGAGGGAGCCGGGGCGGAGGGGCGGCTCGCCGGCCAAGCAGAGCCCCCGAGTCCGGCTTGCAAAAGCGGAGGGGCCTGACGGACTGTGTTCCGACAGCAAGCGCGACTTAGCGTCTGGGAGGTCATAAGTTAACAGCTCTGCTCGGAAAGCGGGAAGGCTGGAGGACAAAGGGAGGGTGAGCTGTGGAGCCCCCGGACGACAGAGCTCAGTTTGGCGGGGAACAAAGGCGCTCGCCAGCGCCATCTCCCCCGCCCATCCCCCAGCCAAAATCCCAAAGGGAACCGGTTCCTGCCAGGGAACTTGCTCGCTCCGCGCGAACACCCAACTCTGTGCTTCTGCGGAGCCAAACCTCCGGCAGCGATCTGACTCCCTCCGGCTGCCACAGGGCCCCTCCTGAAGTGGATCACCTAAGGAGAAGCGAGCTAAGCCTGCCCCCCCTGCCGCCGTGCACCTTGCCTTCCCACCCCAGCTAATACGCCAGATCCCCAGCATCACAAGCCTGGCAGTGTGCAAGTAGCCCAGACGGGCCACGCCACCCCACAGTGAATCCCGCCCCTAGGAGAGGGGAAGAGAAGGCACACACCAGTCTGGCTGTGGCCCCAGCGGTGGGCTGGGGGCAGACATCAGGTCGGACTGCGGCCCCGCCCACCAACTCCAGTTATACACCACAGCACAAGGGAAGTGCCCTGCAGGCCCTCACCACACCAGGGACTATCCAAAATGACCAAGCGGAAGAATTCCCCTCAGAAGAATCTCCAGGAAATAACAACAGCTAATGAGCTGATCAAAAAGGATTTAAATAATATAACAGAAAGTGAATTTAGAATAATAGTCATAAAATTAATCGCTGGGCTGGAAAACAGCATACAGGACAGCAGAGAATCTCTTGCTACAGACATCAGGGGACTAAGGAACAGTCACGAGGAGCTGAAAAACGCTTTAAAGGAAATGGAAAACAAAATGCAAACCACCACGGCTCGGATGGAAGAGGCAGAGGAGAGAATAGGTGAACTAGAAGATAAAGTTATGGAAAAAGAGGAAGCTGAGAAAAAGAGAGATAAAAAAATCCAGGAGTATGAGGGGAAAATTAGAGAACTAAGTGATACACTAAAAAGAAATAATATACGCATAATTGGTATTCCAGAGGAGGAAGAGAGAGGGAAAGTTGCTGAAGGGGTACTTGAAGAAATAATAGCTGAGAACTTCCCTGAACTGGGGAAGGAAAAAGGCATTGAAATCCAAGAGGCACAGAGAACTCCCTTCAGACGTAACTTGAATCGATCTTCTGCACGACATATCATAGTGAAACTGGCAAAATACAAGGATAAAGAGAAAATTCTGAAAGCAGCAAGGGGTAAACGTGCCCTCACATATAAAGGGAGACCTATAAGACTCGTGACTGATCTCTCTTTTGAAACTTGGCAGGCCAGAAAGAATTGGCACGAGATTTTCAGGGTGCTAGACAGCAAAAATATGCAGCCGAGAATCCTTTATCCAGCAAGTCTGTCATTTAGAATAGAAGGAGAGATAAAGGTCTTCCCAAACAAACAAAAACTGAAGGAATTTGTCACCACTAAACCAGCCCTACAAGAGATCCTAAGGGGGACCCTGTGAGACAAAGTACCAGAGACATCACTACAAGCATAAAACATACAGACATCACAATGACTCTAAACCCGTATCTTTCTATAATAACACTGAATGTAAATGGATTAAATGCGCCAACCAAAAGACATAGGGTATCAGAATGGATAAAAAAACAAGACCCATCTATTTGCTGTCTACAAGAGACTCATTTTAGACCTGAGGACACCTTTAGATTCAGAGTGAGGGGATGGAGAACTATTTATCATGCTACTGGAAACCAGAAGAAAGCTGGAGTAGCCATACTTATATCAGACAAACTAGACTTTAAATTAAAGGCTGTAACAAGAGATGAAGAAGGACATTATATAATAGTTACAGGGTCTATCCATCAGGAAGAGCTAACAATTATAAATGTCTATGCGCCGAATACCGGAGCCCCCAAATATATAAAACAATTACTCATAAACAGAAGCAACCTTATTGATAAGAATGTGGTAATTGCTGGGGACTTTAACACCCCACTTACAGAAATGGATAGATCATCTAGACACACGGTCAATAAAGAAACAAGGGCCCTGAATGAGACACTGGATCAGATGGACTTGACAGATATATTTAGAACTCTGCATCCCAAAGCAACAGAATATACTTTCTTCTCGAGTGCACATGGAACATTCTCCAAGATAGATCATATACTGGGTCACAAAACAGCCCTTCATAAGTTTACAAGAATTGAAATTATACCATGCATACTTTCAGACCACAATGCTATGAAGCTTGAAATCAACCACAGGAAAAAGTCTGGAAAACCTCCAAAAGCATGGAGGTTAAAGAACACCCTACTAACGAATGAGTGGGTCAACCAGGCAATTAGAGAAGAAATCAAAAAATATATGGAAACAAACGAAAATGAAAATACAACAATCCAAACGCTTTGGGACGCAGCGAAGGCAGTCCTGAGAGGAAAATACATTGCAATCCAGGCCTATCTCAAGAAACAAGAAAAATCCCAAATACAAAATCTAACAGCACACCTAAAGGAAATAGAAGCAGAACAGCAAAGGCAGCCTAAACCCAGCAGAAGAAGAGAAATAATAAAGATCAGAGCAGAAATAAACAATATAGAATCTAAAAAAACTGTAGAGCAGATCAACGAAACCAAGAGTTGGTTTTTTGAAAAAATAAACAAAATTGACAAACCTCTAGCCAGGCTTCTCAAAAAGAAAAGGGAGATGACCCAAATAGATAAAATCATGAATGAAAATGGAATTATTACAACCAATCCCTCAGAGATACAAACAATTATCAGGGAATACTATGAAAAATTATATGCCAACAAATTGGACAACCTGGAAGAAATGGACAAATTCCTGAACACCCACACTCTTCCAAAACTCAATCAGGAGGAAAGAGAAAGCTTGAACAGACCCATAACCAGCGAAGAAATTGAATCGGTTATCAAAAATCTCCCAACAAATAAGAGTCCAGGACCAGATGGCTTCCCAGGGGAGTTCTACCAGACGTTTAAAGCAGAGATAATACCTATCCTTCTCAAGCTATTCCAAGAAATAGAAAGGGAAGGAAAACTTCCAGACTCATTCTATGAAGCCAGTATTACTTTGATTCCTAAACCAGACAGAGACCCAGTGAAAAAAGAGAACTACAGGCCAATATCCCTGATGAATATAGATGCCAAAATTCTCAATAAGATACTAGCAAATCGAATTCAACAGCATATAAAAAGAATTATTCACCATGATCAAGTGGGATTCATTCCTGGGATGCAGGGCTGGTTCAACATTCGCAAATCAATCAACGTGATACATCACATTAACAAAAAAAAAGAGAAGAACCATATGATCCTGTCAATCGATGCAGAAAAGGCCTTTGACAAAATCCAGCACCCTTTCTTAATAAAAACCCTTGAGAAAGTCGGGATAGAAGGAACATACTTAAAGATCATAAAAGCCATTTATGAAAAGCCCACAGCTAACATCATCCTCAACGGGGAAAAACTGAGAGCTTTTTCCCTGAGATCAGGAACACGACAGGGATGCCCACTCTCACCGTTGTTGTTTAACATAGTGCTGGAAGTTCTAGCATCAGCAATCAGACAACAAAAGGAAATCAAAGGCATCAAAATTGGCAAAGATGAAGTCAAGCTTTCGCTTTTTGCAGATGACATGATATTATACATGGAAAATCCGATAGACTCCACCAAAAGTCTGCTAGAACTGATACATGAATTCAGCAAAGTTGCAGGATACAAAATCAATGTACAGAAATCAGTTGCATTCTTATACACTAACAATGAAGCAACAGAAAGACAAATAAAGAAACTGATCCCATTCACAATTGCACCAAGAAGCATAAAATACCTAGGAATAAATCTAACCAAAGATGTAAAGGATCTGTATGCTGAAAACTATAGAAAGCTTATGAAGGTAATTGAAGAAGATTTAAAGAAATGGAAAGACATTCCCTGCTCATGGATTGGAAAAATAAATATTGTCAAAATGTCAATACTACCCAAAGCTATCTACACATTCAATGCAATCCCAATCAAAATTGCACCAGCATTCTTCTCGAAACTAGAACAAGCAATCCTAAAATTCATATGGAACCACAAAAGGCCCCGAATAGCCAAAGGAATTTTGAAGAAGAAGACCAAAGCAGGAGGCATCACAATCCCAGACTTCAGCCTCTACTACAAAGCTGTCATCATCAAGACAGCATGGTATTGGCACAAAAACAGACACACAGACCAATGGAATAGAATAGAAACCCCAGAACTAGACCCACAAACATATGGCCAACTCATCTTTGACAAAGCAGGAAAGAACATCCAATGGAAAAAAGACAGCCTCTTTAACAAATGGTGCTGGGAGAACTGGACAGCAACATGCAGAAGGTTGAAACTAGACCACTTTCTCACACCATTTACAAAAATAAACTCAAAATGGATAAAGGACCTAAATGTGAGACAGGAAACCATCAGAACCTTAGAGGAGAAAGCAGGAAAAGACCTCTCTGACCTCAGCCGTAGCAATCTCTTACTCGACACATCCCCAAAGGCAAGGGAATTAAAAGCAATAGTGAATTACTGGGACCTTATGAAGATAAAAAGCTTCTGCACAGCAAAGGAAACAACCAACAAAACTAAAAGGCAACCAACGGAATGGGAAAAGATATTTGCAAATGACATATCGGACAAAGGGCTAGTATCTAAAATCTATAAAGAGCTCACCAAACTCCACACCCGAAAAACAAATAACCCAGTGAAGAAATGGGCAGAAAACATGAATAGACACTTCTCTAAAGAAGACATCCAGATGGCCAACAGGCACATGAAAAGATGTTCAGCGTCGCTCCTTATCAGGGAAATACAAATCAAAACCACACTCAGGTATCACCTCACGCCAGTCAGAGTGGCCAAAATGAACAAATCAGGAGACTATAGATGCTGGAGAGGATGTGGAGAAACGGGAACCCTCTTGCACTGTTGGTGGGAATGCAAATTGGTGCAGCCGCTCTGGAAAGCAGTGTGGAGGTTCCTCAGAAAATTAAAAATAGACCTACCCTATGACCCAGCAATAGCACTGCTAGGAATCTACCCAAGGGATACAGGAGTACTGATGCATAGGGGCACTTGTACCCAATGTTCATAGCAGCACTCT
This sequence comes from Lynx canadensis, assembly GCF_007474595.2. Lineage (NCBI taxonomy): Eukaryota > Metazoa > Chordata > Mammalia > Carnivora > Felidae > Lynx > Lynx canadensis. The sequence continues at coordinate 36,725,073 of NC_044304.2, forward strand.
CAACAATAGCCAAATTATGGAAAGAGCCTAAATGTCCATCAACTGATGAATGGATAAAGAAATTGTGGTTTATATACACAATGGAATACTACGTGGCAATGAGAAAAAATGAAATATGGCCTTTTGTAGCAACGTGGATGGAACTGGAGAGTGTGATGCTAAGTGAAATAAGCCATACAGAGAAAGACAGATACCATATGGTTTCACTCTTATGTGGATCCTGAGAAACTTAACAGGAACCCATGGGGGAGGGGAAGGTAAAAAAAAAAAAAAAAAAAAGGACGTTAGAGTGGGAGAGAGCCAAAGCATAAGAGACTGTTAAAAACTGAGAACAAACTGAGGGTTGATGGAGGGTGGGAGGGAGGGGCGGGTGGGTGATGGGTATTGAGGAGGGCACCTTTTGGGATGAGCACTGGGTGTTGTATGGAAACCAATTTGTCAATAAACTTCATATAAAAAAAAAAAAAAAAAAAAAAAAAAAAAAAAAAAAAAAAAAAAAAAAAGAGTTGGACAGTCAACCGACGGAGTCACCCAGGGTCCCCTGCAGTTTTCTGCTTTAGGGGAGTCTTTATCTGGTTTTGGTATCAGGGTAATGATGGCCTGATGACATGAATTGGTAAGTTTTCCTTTTTTATTTTTTGTAATAATTCGAGAAGAATAGATATCCCCTCTTCTTTAAATGTTTGGTAGACTTCATCAGTGAAGCCAGCTGGCCCTGAACTCTTCTTGTGTTGGGGGAGATATTTTTTTTATTACTGATTCAGTTTCTTCCTGGTCAGATTTTATGTATCTTCCTGTTTCAGTTTTGGTAGTTTATGTGTTTCAAGGAATTTATCCATATTTCTCAGAGTGTCCAATTTGTTGCCTATCGTTTTCCGTAATATTATCTTCTAACTGTATTTCTGTGTGGTGGACTGTTATTTCTCCTCTCTTATTTGTGATTTTATTTATTTGAGTCCTTTCTCTCTTCTTTGTGAAAAGTCTGCCTAGGAGGTTTTCAGGTTGATTACTGTTTTTAAAGAACCAGCCCCTGGTTTCACTGATTTGGTCTAGTGTTTTTCTAGTTTCTATTATCACTTATTCCTGCCTTAATCTTTATTATTTCCTTCTTTCTGCCGTCTTCAAGCTTGCATTGTCCTTTTTCTCATTCCCTTGGGTGTTAAGTTTTGATTGTTTGAGATTTTTCTTGCTCTGTCAGGTAGGCTTGTATTGCTATATATACTTCCATCTTAGACTGCTTTTGCCTCATTCCAAAGGTTTTTACCAGTGCATCTTTATTTTCATTTTCATTTGTTTCAGTGTATTTTCTCATTGATGTCCTGGGTGACCCATTCGTTTAGTAGCATGTTGTTTTGGCCTTTATTCATTCATTCTTTCTTTCTTTCTTTTCTGTTTTTTTTTGTTTGTTTGTTTGTTTTTTTTTTGTGGATGACTTCAAGTTTCCTAGTTTTGTGGTAGAAAAGATGCTTGGTCTGATCTCTGTCTTTGGGTACCTGTTGAGGCCTGATTTGTGACCTAGAATGTGATCGATTCTGGAGAATGTCCCATGTGCACTTGAAAAAAATGTGTATTCTGCCATTTTAGTATGGAGTGTTCTGAATATATTTGTTAAACCCATCTGGTCCAGTGTGTCATTCAAAGCCATTGTTTCCTTGTTGATTTTCTGCTCAGAGGTTCTGTCTGTTGATGTGAGTGATGTGTTAAAGACCTCTACTATCCTTGCATTATTATAAATGAGTTTCTTTACATTTGTTGTTAATTGTTTTATATATTCAGTGATTGTATGTTGGGTGCATAAAAATTTACAATCGTTGGATCTTCTTGTTTGGTTTCCCCTTTATTATGAGATAGTGTCCGTCTTCATCTCTTGTTACAGCTTTATTGTTTTTAATTTAAGCTTTAGTTGACGTACAGTGCATGATTGGTTTCAGGAGTAGAATTTAGTGATTCATCAGTTACATACAATGCCCAGTGCTCATCACAACAAGTGCCCTCCTTAATACCCATCCCCCACCCATCTCCCTCCATCAACCCTCAGTTTTTGCTCTATCATTAAGAGACTCATATGGTTTGTTACCACTCTTCTCTTTTGCTGCCCTCTTCCCATGTTGTCCTCTGTTTTTTTTCTTAAATTCCACACGAGTAACATCATATATTTGTCTTTCTCTGATTGACATATTTCACTTCGCACAATACATTCTGGCTCTATTCACATCATTGCAATTGGCAACATTTCATTCTTTTTGATGGCTGAGTAATATTCCATTGTATGTATGTAGGCATTATATTTACGTATGTATATACATATATATGTATGTATGTGTATACATATATATACACACACACACCTACCCCACACCTCCGTTATACCTTCATCGGTTGATGGACATTTGGGCTTTCTCCATAGTCAGGCCTATTGTTGGTAATGCTGGTATGAATGTTTCGCTATTTCACTATTAGGTATTTACCCAATTTCGCTATTAGGTATTTACCCAAAGGGTACAAAATACAGTCTTGGTTTTAGAGTTTATTTTCCTTGATATCAGTATTGCCACTGGCTTTCTTTTGACATTATTGGCATGAGAAATATTTCTCATTCCCTCCCTTTAAGTCTGCAGGTGAGTTTAGGTCCAAATAAGGCTTTGTAGGCAGCATCTAGATAGGTCTTGTTGCGTGTTTGTTTGTTTACTTGCTTTTTTTCTTTTGTCTAATTCTGACACCCTACCCAATGTCTTTTGATTGGAGCATTTAGTCCATTTACATTCAGAGTAATTATTGACAGATCTATATTTAGTGCCATTTTATAGTTGTTTGCCATTGTTCTTGATGTTTTCTCTGATCCTTTGTTGTCTGTATCACCTTTGGTCTTTCATTTCCACTCAAAGAGTCTGATTTAAATGTTCTTTTCTTTTGACTGGTAGTACATTTATTTATTTATTTTTAATATTTATTTATTTATTTTTAAATTTAAGCCCAAGTTAGTTATCTTATAGTGGAATACAGTTTCAGGAGTAGAATTTAGTGATCCATCAAGTACAAAAAATACCCAGTCCTCATCCCAAGTGCCCCCCCCCCTCATGCCCATCACCCATTTAGCCCATTCCCCTATTCACTAGCCCTCCAGGAACCCTGCATTCGTACTCTATATTTAAGAGGTCTCTTATCGTTTGACTCCCTCTTGTGTGTGTCTTATTTCTGCTTCCTTCACTATGTTTATCAGTTTTATTTCTTAAATTCTACAGATGAGAGAAATCATATGATGTGTGTCTTTCTCTGACATATTTTGCTTAGCATAATAGAGTCCGGTTCCATCCATGTTGTTGTGAATAGCAGTTTTCATTCTTTTTGATCGCCGAGAAATATTCCATTATATCAATATACCACATCTTCTTCATCCATTCATCAGTCAGTGGTCATTTGGGCTCTTTGCATAATTTAGCTGCTTTTGGTAATGCTTCTGTAAACATTGGAGTGCACGTGCCACTCCGAGTCAGCGTTTGTGTATCCTTTGGATAATACCTAGTAGTGCAATTGCTGGGTCATTGTGGAGTTCTGTTTTTAGTTTTTGTGATAAATCTCCATACTATTGTCCAGAGTAGCTACACCAGTTTGCATTCCCACCAGCATGCAAAACGGTTCCCTTTCTCTGCATCCTTGCCAGCACGTGTCCGTTTCCTGCGGTGTTAATTTTAGCCATTCTGATAGGTGTGAGGGGATATCTCCCTTGTGGTTTTGATTTGTATTTCAGTGATGACGAGTGAGGTTGAGCAACTTTTCATGTGTGACCAATCTGGATGTCTTCTTTGTTAAAGTGTCTCTTCATGTCTTTTGCCCATGTCTTCATTGGATTATTTGGTTTTTGGGTGTTGAGTTTGATAATTCTTTATAGATTTTGGATATAACCCCTTATGTGATATGTCACTTGTAAATATCTCCTCCCATTCCATTCAGCTGCCTTTTAGTTTTGCTGATTGTGTCCTCTGCTGTGCAGAAGCTTTTTATCTTGAGGTCCCAATAGTTCATTTTTGTTTTTGTTTCCCTTGCTTCTGGAGACACGACAAGCAAGAAGTTGCTGTGGCCAGGATCAAAGAGGTAAGTAGGTTGCCTGTTTTCTCGTCTAGGATTTGGATGGTTTCCTGTCTTACATTTAGATCTTTCATCCATTTTGAGGTTGTGTGTGTATGGTTTTCAGAACATGGTCCAGGTTCATTCTTCTCACTGTCCAGTTTTCCCAGTACCATTTGCTGAAGAGACTCTTTTGTCCATTGGATATCTTCCCTGCTTTGTCAAAGATGAGTCAGCCATATGTTTGAGGGTCCACTTCTGGGTTCCCTATTCTGTTCCATTGATCTCTGTGTCTGTTTTTGTGCCCGTATCATACTGTCTTGATGATTATAGCTTTGTAATACACGATAAAGTCCAGAATTGGGATGTCTCCCGCTTTGGTCTTCTTCTTCAAGATTACTTTGGCTATTCCATAGCCAAAAAAGTTTTGTGGTTCCAAACAAAGTTTTGTGGTTCCATACAAATTTTAGGATGCTTGTTCTAGCTTCGAGAAGAATGCTCGTGCAATTTTGATTGGGATTGCATTGAATGTGTAGATCGCTTTGGGTAGTATTGACATTTTATCAATATTGTTTCTTCCAATCCATGATCATGGAATGTTTTTTCCATTTCTTTCCATTTTCTTTTTCTGTCTTCAATTTCTTTCATAGACGTTCTGTTGTTTTTTTCTTTTAATTTTGTTAACGTTTATTTATTTTTGAGAGAGAGGAGCAAGAGGGAGAGAGAGAGAGTGCGCATGAGCAGGGAAGGGGCAGAGAGAAGAGGGAGACACAAAATCTGAAACAGGTTCCAGGCTCCAAGCTGCCAGCACAGAGCCCTATGTGGGCTTGAACCCACAAACTGGGGAATCATGACCTGAGCTGAAGTCGGTGCTTAACCGACTGAGCCACCCAGGCACCCCTCTATTCTTTTCAGTGTACTGGTCTTTTACCTCTTTGGTTAGGCTGATCCCTAGGTATTTTATGGCTTTCAGTGCAATTGTACATGAGATCAATTCCTTGATTTCTCTTTCTGCTGCTTCATTATTGGCGTATAGAAATGCAATCAACTCTGTATATTGATTTTATATCCTGAGGCTTTCCTGCATTCCTGTACGAGTCCTAGCAATTTTTTGGTGCAGTCTTTTGGATTTTCCACGGAGAATATCATGTCTGCGAGGAGGGAAAGTTTGACTCCTCCTTGCCAGTTTGGACACCTTTATTATTTTTTGTTGTCTGATTGCTGAGGCTAGGACTTCCAACAGTATGTCGAGTAACAGTGGCCAGAGTGGACATCCCTGTCGTGTTCCTAACCTTAGGAGAAAAGCTCTCAGTTTTTCCCCATTGAAGGTGA